>NC_045159.1:21944815-21977315 GCF_900700415.2 Clupea harengus | reverse complement strand
CGAAAATAAAATCCGTACTCAGGCTCACCAAGGGTGTGTACAATAGTGTACAATAATATGTGTGTGTGTGTGTGTATATTTTGTTGTGTACAATAGTGTGGCCTTGTGGCCTTTAAAGTGCAGCAGCATGCTTACCCAGGAAGAAGAGTGTGGCCTCGCTGCCTTCATAGTGAAGCAGCAGTTTACTCCACTGGGTCTGCCAGAAGTCTCCAGATGCACCCCAGAACCGCTGCAGGTGCCTTCAGAACACACACACACACACACACACACACATCACACACAGCAAGAGAGAGCTTTACTTGCTGAGCATGCTCTTAAGAAAAAGATCCACTGTAAACATGGCATGTACAAGAACCACGATGAGCACTAGAGAGAGAGAGTGTGTGTGGGTGTGTCTGTGTGTGTGTGTGTGTGTGTGTGTGTGTCTGTGTGTGTGTGTGTGTGTGTGTTTGTGTGTGTGTGTGTGTGTGTGTGTGTGTGTGTGTGTGTGTGTGTGTGTGTGTGTGTGTGTGTGCATTGTCAAGAACCACGATGACCACTGGAGAGTGTCTATTTTGTGTACGCTCATGTTCACGTGGAGCACGTACCACATCACAGAGTTCCGAAACGCCACGAGGAAGAAGAGTCCAGACCCAATGATGAAGGCTGCCTTCTTCACAGAGTCCCATAACCCCCCCTGCAGAGGTAATCAATCAACCATCCAGTCATTGATCAGTCAGATGATTCCACCCCAAGGGTGGTTATATGTATCCCTTTATATGTATCCCTTTAAGCGTTACGTTGGGTAATAATGTCTGGGAATCTGGGATGGAACGGACTCAATCAAAATGCATCTGCACCTCACAAATAACTAGCACCGAAGTAGCACTCAGCTAATGCATCTGCACCTCACAAATAACTAGCACAGAAGTAGCACTCAGCTAATGCAAGTCCATTATGACAAGGGCATCCAGGTCAACATTGAGAGTTTACATTCACAGCCACAGAAGCACAAAAACAGATGAGGGAAAACAAGAAATTACTTTTTAATACAACAATGTCCCCTCATTTTACTTGTTTACTTGGCTGGTGACTTTTCTCGTATCCTTTCCCTCTTTCACACACACACACACACACACACACACACACACACACTTAGTCTTACTGCCAGATGACCTGTGGTATGAGAACAAGATGTCTTCATCATCTCTTGCGAACTTCACTCTTTGATTTAATGCCAGTTAACTGGTCGCACCACAAATCATAATTGCTCAACTCAAATGCTCAGATTAAAGCAGCAATAAAGAGTTCTGTTCCAAAACTAGCAAGGTAACTACCTAAAAGGCATGCAAAAACCTTGCAAACACCACCAACAGCCCAGTTGACACTGATAGAAGCTTGCCAACACACTAACTGGTGTCTTTTGGCAGTACAGCTGGCATTGTCATGCTGTGAAAGCTTTTCTTCCATTTTAGCATGGTATTCCAGCCCGTTACACAGAACTACATAGGGCATATCTTGGATGGCTAGTGGGGAAGACACAGGTGTTTATCTGTCCTTCACATGACCATATGCTATCAAAATGAATTTGAGGATGGTACCATAACTAGTTGCCTATAAAACCATACCTCAAAAAGTGTTGCATAGTGTTACTTTAATATAGAACGCTTGGAAGAACATTACTCTCTTCCTAAAAAACACACGCACATCTATCTACTTGATATATTTCACTTACCCACATATAACTATATCTTTATTTCACTTTCTCTTACCTACATACACGTATATGTGCACAAACACAGGGAACAAAACAGTGTTTTGCTTGCTAATTCTTTCGAAAGGAAAGTATTGTGTAATGTGTGCGAGTTTACCTGGTTTAAACATTGTTGATCCGTCTGTGATGAAACCTTTAGTTTCGTCATGTCTGCAAGACAAAACAAGGCAAGTTATTTGTATCTCTGCTTTGGTCACATATAGGCTCCAACGAATAATTGAATAACCCATTTCTCATAAAGAGCTTCTGCACTTAAAATAGTGCATCTGCAGGCCTAGCACCACTGACAATGCAAACGGTTTCAAAATGAGGACTCGTACAGTGGAAATGACGACAAAATGCTCAAAACAACTAGGCTGCTCGTTGGAACGCGTTTTTCCAACTCACGCAATCTAAAGAAACAAACCTGTTCCATAAAACTACAGCGACATTAACACATTTAAACAACCGTTGTGTCAGACGGGCGGTCTGTCTGTCTGGTTTGGACCAGAACCTGTAGCCTACTGTATTGTTTCCATGTTAAAATAACACACACGACCAAAGCTACAGAGCTACATTGAGAGATTCGGCAGGCACAATGCTTTAGGTAAATGTAGGTAACTCACTGTTAAAACTCGCCAGTCACGTAGGGAGAACTCGTTGCCGATCAAGTACTGTAATCCAATATCATCAACTTTGACAATATTTGCGCCATAATCGAATCCTGATTGGTGGCGTCTCAAGTCACATGTTCGCCGGTCCACATGGTCTTCTCCGGTCATTGTCCACTGTAATCGATCAAGGCGAAGATTACAGTAATTTATTGCTGAGGAACCAGAGTTATATAGCTGTTCTTGACACGATAGGATCTTGAATAACAAGGCAGATAAGTCAGTTATGATAAAGTCACGCTAACAACATTCACATGTCTGAAGAGCGCCTCGAGACTATTGTTTTGCTGCGCTATATAAATAAAATTGAATTGAACTGAATTGGTTGTAATCACACCAGACTCCCACAGGTCAGTTAGCCAACTGAAATATCAAATGGAGAGACTATACATAGAATTAAATCCCAACTAAAACATCACTGCCGTGTTAATGGACACATCTGCATCAGCCTTTTGGTAATAATTCAGAAAATAATAAACCCATTACTCAAGGGCCCAAAAATCGGTGACTCAAATTGGTCTCACCAGTGGAATATTGTAAGCCAACACAGCGTATTTGAGAGAGGTATTTTAGACCAGTAGTAGCACTAGACCAGCACAGGAGCAGGGAAGGATTTTGACCTCTCAGGCGGACGAGCGAAGGCCGTGCAGGTATATTTGTATCAGATATGTTGCCCTCAGACACCGTGGTGGTTTTCCTGTTGTGATTCTTCTGTAATTTGAGGTGCTGCTGTCTGTATGGCGTAGGTGCTGAGGCCTTCCTTTGAGGCAGTGTGGGCTCACTTTAAGGTCAAGGGCCACCGCCTCAGGGAAAAGCAGTCCACAGTATTGATTCACAACAATACTGGTGTGTGTATGTGTTTGTGTGTGTGTGTGTGTGTGTGTGTGTGTGTGTGTGTCCGAGGGCAGGATAGTTGAGTTAAGTGGGGAAATGTCCAAAGGAAAAGAATGTCCGTATTGCAGATATGGCTCCAGACTTTACTCAACATAGTTATCTGCATTCATTCAATCTGTTTTGTTTTAAGAGACTGGATTGCAGGACTCAATCTGCAAACATTTCAGCTGGAGTAAAACACCTCTAGTTTCTACTTCTACTACTACTTAAGCTCCACTTCTTCAATGAAACTATTTGAATCACAATAGTGCCATGACTGGAACTGTACTCCCACCCTGGCAAACTAGTGGGTTTTGTGATGTGACTGATGAGGCCTTTTAGATCAAAAGATTCAGCAAGAATGGAATAAATGTTTAGCTGTTCACACTAGACTACACCCAAATATTATACTCAAGAGATATAACATGCTATAAACTAGACCACCCAAATATTATACTCAAGAGATATAACATGCTATAAACTTGACTACACCTAAATGTTATACTAAAGAGATATAACATGCTATAAACTTGACTACACCCAAATATTATACTCAAGAGATATTACATGCTATAAACTGACTACACCTACAATATTATACTCAAGAGATATAACATGCTATAAACTAGACTACACCCAAACATTATACTCAAGAGATATAACATGCTATAGGACCCCCTCCCCGCATCCCCTATGGTTAGATAAGTAGAGGTCACATCCTGTGTCAAAGGATGTGTCATCCTGTGAAGTGTCGCTCCAGCTGCTTGACAGGAGAAAATTAGGTGCTCCTGTACTCATTCATTCTACAGGGCATTATCACATTGGCTTTACTCATTCATTCTACAGGGCATTATCACACTGGCTTTAATCATTCATTCTACAGGGCATTATCACATTGGCTTTACTCATTCATTCTACAGGGCATTATCACATTGGCTCTACTCATTCATTCTACAGGGCATTATCACACTGGCTTCACTCATTCATTCTACAGGGCATTATCACACTGGCTTAATTGTTTTTGTTTGTTTATCTGTTTTAATCATTTTCATTTTAAATTCTCTTCCCTTATCTCTTAATATCCAGACAGCAAAAAGTGAATAATGTTCATTGAAATCTGGTGCAGAGTTATGATAGAGTATGCTCTACCGTTAGAGGTGGAAGCCTAGATTTAACTTAATGTTTTAATACCAATACTTTTCTATTTTATACAAATATTGATCTTTTGTATAATTTTTAAAATGTATTCAAAAGTATCATCAAAATCCACTCATTCACTTGTGATGTTCACATAATATTAAGTGTCTCTCAGGCGCTAGATGTTTATCTAAGGACTGCTGCTCTCATATGTTTTTTTAGATGTGTTGTGGGTTTCCTGAAAATGTTGTCCCCTTTGACTGTAAATAGAATTTTCCACAGCATGTGTCTTAAGAACAAAAACAGCTTTTTCATTTCTATGCTTTAGCCCATGGAGCAGACTACATAACTTAATCCCCATAGTCTTCACTTCACAGGCCTTTATGTCCATGTTAAACATGTGGACCCTGGTTTAGTTGTTTAGTTGCTGTAAAGATGAAGCAGTTCTGTGTCTGTGTTAAGGTTATGGTTTGTGGTCTATGTGGCGATGAGGGTATGTCCTATGAAGGCCGAGTGGTGATGGAAACTTCACACTTCTGTTTACAGGAAATCAGACACATCTGCGGATACAAGGCAGATATAGCTCTATCACCTCATGCGTCAGAATGCTCCTGATACGGCAGAATGATGAACCTTCTCTCTGTCGGGGTGCTTTTTTACCTGAGTGGGCTTAGAAAGATGAACCTTCTCTCTGTCGGGGTGATTCTCTACCTGAGTGGGCTTAGAAGCGGTAAGAATTACGTCCTCTTCCATGGCAACATAGGTCACTTTTTCCTCTACATTTTGCTTCTCTGCACAAGTGGGGTCTCAGAATGGAGTAAATGAGGGCCGCTCACACGGCATAGTCTTAGTCTTCATCATGGCTGCCTGTCAACCAGAGCGCTGTAGAAATGGTAAGACTGGTCTGCCGATGCGGTGAAATGACAGCTTTGCACTAGGCCATGCCAAATCAAACATCTGGCAGAGTCGAAGTACCCTCTAACTGAAACGATGTCTGTGCTCGGAAACGCTGCACAAATGTGCCCAGTAAACGCTCTGATATTCGTTCATTGTATTTCTCTCTGCAGGAACAGTGATCCAGGTGGGCCCTGGCAGTGATGTGAGCGTGAGATGTGTGGACAGCCAGTCCAACTGGGACAGAATCAGTGCCAACAGCATAGAGCTGAGGCTGGACGACACGGCCCATCTCCTGGTACAGAACTTTCAGCAGCAGGACAAGGGGCTTTACAGATGTGGCAGTAAGGAAGAGATCACGCTGGAGGAGAAGCATGGTAACATTCCACACACACACACACACACACACTACAGGGTGGTGCAATTACTGTTATGAGTATAGGCTTCAGGAAAATAACAAGTACTGATAAAAAGTACTTGTTATAAACCTGATACACAAGCCTTTCATAATATTTCTACAAATTAATAATCAAACATGGTTTTTAACTGTTCAAATGCCATGGTCTGTTTTTGTTGTATGCCCTTTTAATTCTATAATTTCCATTAGTTTAGGTTTGTAGATCATCATGGTGCTGATCAAATTTACCACCCTAAATTGAGCAGTTTTATAAACTTTTTTGGAGGATTTCTGAAATGGACATCATGTGTTGTTATTGTGGACATACATGGCCATTTGAAATGAGTTTGTGATGATTTGTGCTAATTCAATAGTTTGTAGTCAACAGCTGTGTAGCAATTAACACTAGTTGTCTAAGATAAACTCAAAACAATATTAAAATGACACAGTTACCTCTAAAATGCAAATGACTGTAACCACAATTATTAATTTTATTGGGTTTTAAAAAAAAAGAGGAATGCTTTAAGTCATTTGCGAGGATTAATGTCAAGAAATAATGATATATGGATTGTGTTGGTGTGAACCAGAAACAGAGATGTGTAGTAATTAGTGTTCGCATTAGTTTTTAAAACAAATCTATTTTATGTACTTTGTACGTTCTTTTATTAATTTTTATTCTATTTTATGGACTTTGTGTTATGGGTTTCGCAGGAAAATACCCAAGTGCAGATCAGATGCGAATTTATTTTACAAAAAGGTTAAACTTAAATCCAAAATTCAACACACAAAAGATCCAGGTAACTAAGGATTCCAAAAAGGGTAAAACACAAAGATCCAAAAAATCAGAGTAAAGGATAAAGCACAAAAATCCCAAACTTATCCCACACGGCCAGAGTATCCACAGAAGTGAAGCAGAGAACCGATACAGAAATTCACAGGCCTGGACAGGACTCAGAGTTACTAACCAGACTTAATGTTACAATCCAACAGAGATCACCAGACAGACTGAACTTAAATAGTAGAGGAGAAACAGATGATTGGAGGCGAACAATGGAGAAGCAGGAGAAACTAATCAGGCTAACAAACAGGGTAATTAACAGAGCCGGTCTGGTAGACGGCAGGTGGGGGCAGAGATCAGGATAATCAAGGAAGCACATGGCAGCCAGAGTCTTTTGGCTAGCAGAGGGGATACTAACACTTTCTCCTTCATTTATTCACTATGTTCTTTAGCTTTAATTATTTTTTAAGCTCTTTTAACGGTTTAATCTTCCTTTTGCTTTTGTTTATGTGAAGCTTTGTAATGCTGGAGCCTAATGGCTGAACCCGAATGCACGACACTTGATAACGATGAAGGATCTTTCCTTCTAACGAATGTGCTCACACAGAAACAGGGCATCTAAACAGCGTGGCCACAAACATGAACATTCTCAAATGAAGAACTGGGCTGGGCTTTAAATACACAAGACACAACCAAGGAAGCAAACACAAGGAACAGAAACACAAGACAGGGCAGCACAAAGGGCACGCATAAACCAGTAGATCTTGGGCAGGGTCATGACAAGCACATTAAATTGCCTCGGTGTTTGAAATGTGCTACATAAATAAACTTGTCTCTGCTTATGGTTTCAATAATGAACAAGGGCAGCAAGACGGGGCAGAAGCCAGAACTGAATTGAGTCAGGAGACGACAGCAATAGTACATCTCTATTACTTTAGATGAGTCAGGAGACAACAGCAATAGTATAGTTCTATTACTTTAGATGGGTCAGGAGACGACAGCAATAGTACATTTCTATTACTTTAGATGGGTCAGGAGACGACAGCAATAGTACATTTCTATTACTTTAGATCTCCCCATCCTACTCCAGCTCCTTCTTTTCTGTGTTTGCTATATTCCCTTTAGGATCAGGCGGTGTAAGCGGCCTGCTGTACAGAGCGGTGGGCCAGGAGGCTCGTCTCTTCTGTAAGCACCTGGGGACTGAGACATGCAATGGCACGTGGACCAGGCCTCATCATCGCTCAAACAGTCAAGAGGTCTTGATGCCAGGTAGTCCATACAGAGGGCGAGATAAAGACTTCTCTTGGCTCATCCCCTCTGTGAAGTGGGGCGACTCCGGAGTGTTTCAATGTGAGATGAGATGTAACGGATACCCAAATAAACTGACATCATATGAGCTTGTAGTTGTCAAGGGTGAGTCATTTACAAGAGATGGGGGTTAATTGTTTTTATTGTTCTGCAGATTAATTGTTTTTTTCCTCCTTATGGCAGCTGCAGACTGAATTATTTCACAGAATGAATGAATGAATGAATGAATGAAAAATATGATCATAAAACAATGTTGAAAGGAAATAGCTAACATTGCATAACATAATCACAGACAGGATAGCTAACATTGCATAACATAATTACAGACAGGATAGCTAACATTGCATAACATAATTACAGACAGGATAGCTAACATTGCATAACATAAATACAGACAGGATAGCTAACATTGCATAACATAATTACAGACAGGATTGCTAAAATTGCATAACATAATTACAGACAGGATAGCTAACATTGCATAACATAATTACAGACAGGATAGCTAACATTGCATAACATAATTACAGACAGGATAGCTAACATTGCATAACATAATTACAGACAGGATAGCTAACATTGCATAACATAATTACAGACAGGATTGCTAAAATTGCATAACATAATCACAGACAGGATAGCTAACATTGCATAACATAATTACAGACAGGATAGCTAACATTGCATAACATAATCACAGACAGGATAAGACGAACAGATGAAGATAAGCAGAGCAGTGAAACTATTTCAGGCATGAATGTACAGTGTGTATTATTATGCACACGTATTTATCTCCTCAATATGAGTCTGTTGGCTGTTTTGTTCTTTGTGGAGTTTGGAAAAGGTCTGTGTATTTTGTGTATTTGTCTAATTTTGTGTAATTTGTGTATTTTGTGTAATTTGTGTATTTTGTGTATTTTGTGTATTTTGTGTTGTGTCCGCAGCCACAGTGGAGCCCCAGCGTGTGTATGAAGGCGGGCGTGTGAGGCTGTGCTGCTCCGTGTCTCATCAGAAGAGACCTGGTCAGGTGTGGTGGATTCAACTGGATTCCAACAACCAAAACTTCAGTCGTCGTTACCGTGGTACCAGACACAGATACCCTGATGGAGAGTTCTGTCATACCGTGAAAAACATCCTTCCAGAGCAGAGCCTGTGGGCCTGTGCAGTCTTCCATGGAGACAGCCTACGAGCCCTGCTGCCTCTCCGTGTGAATGTGTCCAAACACACCACTACACACACGCCACCTACACTCACGCCACCTAGACACACGCCACCTACACTCACCAAGGCGGTGGGGACAGCCACGACACACAACGAGAGCACCACGGACACCAGAAATGCCACGGCAACACAGAAGACAGAATCATCAGGTGCGGGCTCATATTATTCTTTCACCCATCCATCTTTTTCATTGTTATCTCTCTCTTTTATTTCCCTCATTTGGGGAATGGTGGAGGGACAACTGAGTTTAGGTTTGTGTGCTTCCAGGCTGGATAGCCTGAGGCCTTAGTGCCGTACTAGATGAAAAAGAGTGTACCATACTAATCAAACTTCAATGGTATGCCATACTAGATGAAAAAGAGTGTACTTTACTATTCGTGAATTACTGTTCAGAGTAAAGTTGATGTACAGTATATGTGGACTATGCACATTGTGGTCCAATCACTCACAAAAAAATAAAACCTACACAAGGAAAATGCTAATCAATCAATTTTAAATTATTAAACGATTAGTATATTATTTTATTGTTATATAATTCATTTGTTATTCAGTTAATGATGAGGAATGTCTGTCTTGGACTGGCTTCTGCCTTCTGCATTGTCATTGTGTGCACTCTGTCCTCTGCTGAGAGATACTGTATGCTGCTGTGGACCGAAGTACACGCCCTGTCCTATAACAAAAACATGTTTGTTTCATTTTTAAAACACTTCACGTCCAAATCACAGCCCATTGAAATACAGTAAACAGTGCAGCAGTGTAATAGTTTGTAAATAAATAATAAAAAATTATGTATATTATATATTGCATGCAATGAAGTACAGTATATAGGATATGCATAAGTAGAATATTGCTTTTGTCTACACTTCCTGTTTGTGTCTGGCCACGGTAATGTCCCCCCATCATAAGCCGTGTCCTTGTTTGGTGGTGTCTTTTGTACTGTGTGGTTTCTGCAGAGAGCATCGTGTATCTGAGTGTAAACTCTTTGTAGTTCTGCAGACGTGATGCTGGGTTTGTAGTTCTGCAGATGTGAAGCTGGGTTTGGATTCTAAGGTTTCAAGTTTCACTAACTGTCTGCCTGTCTTTCATATTTAAAATCAGCGGGAGTAGGAGTGAAACTATTGTTAACCATTATCATCACAAGCAAAACAGAAACTTACTCTGAGGCAGAAATAATAACAACAACAACGACAACAACAATAATAATGCTCATGTAATTATATAATGACATACATGTTACATGTTAATAATGGTGATCCTTCATGTTGCTAACACTACTACTACTAGTGCAACTCCTGCTCCAGTCTCAGTATTCTGTCTCCCCTGAGTGTGTGTCTCTCTCATGAGTGTGTGTCTCTCTCATGAGTGTGTGTCTCTCTCATGAGTGTGTGTCTCTCTCATGAGAGTGTGTCTCTCTCATGAGTGTGTGTGTCTCTCATGAGTGTGTGTCTCTCTCATGAGTGTGTGTCTCTCTCATGAGTGTGTGTCTCTCATGAGTGTGTGTCTCTCTCATGAGTGTGTGTTTCTCTCATGAGTGTGTGTCTCTCTCATGAGTGTGTGTCTCTCTCATGAGTGTGTGTCTCTCTCATGAGTGTGTGTCTCTCATGAGTGTGTGTCTCTCTCATGAGTGTGTGTCTCTCTCATGAGTGTGTGTCTCTCATGAGTGTGTGTCTCTCTCATGAGTGTGTGTCTCTCCCCTGAGTGTGTGTCTCTCATGAGTGTGTTTCTCCCCTGCAGGAGTGCATGGCCCTCTCATAAGTGTGTTTGGCCTCGTCGGGCTGGCTCTGGTGATCCTGACCTCTGTGTTTCTGTGGAGAAGGACAAACAAAGGTACCTAGGCTCTGTCTTTTGTCCTTCAGCCGAGAGGATTTACAAAACCGCCCGTGGCTAGTTTTTTGTTTCCAGTATATATCTGTTCCCTTTGATCCATTACAAACATCTCTAACAGAAGCAATTTACAATTCCTTTCTTTAGTTTTCAACAAAATGTCTAACTACTTAGCAGTGGGTTTATTATTTTGCTCTTCAGTTAAATGTTTGGGTGATCTACAAATTATTCATGTCACTTATTCATTTAACATGATTTTGACAATTGTGTGTGTGTGTGTGTGTGTGCAAGCATATGTGTGTGTGTGAGTGTGTGTGTGTGTGTGTGTGTGTGTGTGTGTGTGTGTGTGTGTGTGTGTGTGTGTGTGTGTGTGCAAGCCTATAGGTGTGTGTGTGCAAGCATATGGGTGTGTGTGAGTGTGTGTGCGTGAGCGAGAGAGAGAGAGTGTGTGTGTGTGTGTGTGTGTGTGTGTATGTGTGTGTGTGAGAGTGTGTGTAAAGTTTGCCATTGAAACTGATATTGCCATTTTCAGGTGAAGAGGTGTGTGAAGATGAGGGTGAGTGTGAGGAAGATGAGGAAGATGAGTGTGCAGGGGGGCTTCCGTCCCGCAGAGAGAGTGTGACGTACTCAGTGGTGCATTTAAAGAGGAAACCCACTGAGAATCTGAACAAAGGTTAGTCCCCCTTCATGCGTTACACTCACTATGGCCAGAGGTCACTTTCCCCTTTACTCCCATACGCAGCACAAATGAGTTGGACACGACAGGATTGTGGACCTTTGCAGTGCAGTCAGAGGGGAATGATTTAATGATGAAAGTATTACTATATATTATAAAGAGTACTATGAAGGGGAAGAGATTGAAATGATATACATATGGGTGCATGAACAGATGTATTGCTCAAACAAAAACAAGCCTGTTGAAACCATGGAATTCTATAGAATTGGAATTTTGAAACAATTTAAAAACGTGGTTACATTTAAGAAGTATCCAGGAAGATGGCTTCTAGAATGCTGCTGTTATTATGCTCAAGAAGAAGAGCCCATGGCTTGGGCTTGGTCAGGTCAGTGCCTTGACTTTGAGTTTAGGATGACACATCGTCATGGCCCTTAAACACTCTTATGTAATCACTGAGGGACACAGTGGCTCGTAGAACATTAAGTTTTATTTTTCCTTGACCTGCAGATAAAGCAGTATGGGCCTATGCTTGCTTGTAGGCCTTAGGTCAAGGGTGGAGACCAGTGTATTCTGTAATATGTTACAAATACTCTAATCTTCTGGTACATGGATCAGATTAAGGTTAAGGTTAAGCTATTTAGCAGACGCTTTTGTCCAAAGCGACTTACAAAACATTCCGTAAAAAACAGTAAAGACAACAATGAGAAAATGAAGTTTTAAGCTGAATAGTAGCTTTTAAATAGACTTCTAAAGATTTCAACTGAATTCTAGCAGCTACAGCAGAAGAGTTCCATGTGTGCTCTGGTTGATCAAACACCAAACACACCGCAGCATTCTGTTTCAAAGTACGGCATGATTAAATGACCTAATGCTTAAGAGCTAATTCACTTTGATTGCTCTGAAGCCATCAATAACATATAACACTTGAAGGTGTGAACAAACATTTGCAAAAGCGGCTCACACATACACCCACGCACACAACTTTTATTTTTGTTTTAAATTGCTCTCTGCCGTTTTTGACAGTTAGATGCTCAGTGTGTCCATTTATCATTTGCAGACTTTTCTTTTAAAAACACATGTGATTGCATTAATTCTTATACCTAATCCAGTAAATGTCTTATGTTCTCTTTAAAAATGAATGATTCGATGTTATTACAATCATTTCTTATGGATCCTAATCCAGTAAATGTCTTCTGTGCTTTTTCTCTATTGTTTGCACACACCAACCCCTCAGCTGTAGCATCTACAGATCCTCTGACTGTAAGTTTATCTCCAGTGTTTATCCATATCTGTAGATGGTCTAAGGGGAAGCTGCTCACTTATCTAACTGCTGGTGTTTTATCTGCTTTTGTTTAGGCTGTAGGTGACACTGATGATGAATATCAAACAGTCATATACGCCGGATTGAAAATGAATCAATGAACAATCAATCAATAATATTAAAGGGGGACTCATCTGCTCTATTGTGGACAGTTTGTCACATAAGTGCCAGGGGTTTCACAACCTCATAGTTTTACATGTCAGACATCCTCAGGAGTATGGTTAGTTTGGCTATAGGTTATACATAGTAAACAATAATTTGCACTTTTTTTTAAACTGTTTATGCTGTTTATACTGGCCTTTTTTAATGGACTCCATATAAATGTGACGTGAAATTATGCTAATCTTGGTTGGTTGAGAAAATAACTGCAATGAGAGGCGGATAGAGGAAATTATTATTTTTTAGTAATTTAGGTGGCTTCAAAAAGAACTAGTCAGTTTGACCTGTAAATTCAACACATTGTTTAACCCTACACACAACAACCTACTGCCTGAACATACCGACAATTCCGATGCAACCTTCATAGTATGAAGTTCATAGCCATGTTTCAAAAACGTAACTGAATCTAACCGCATACGTATAACAACGGGGAGCCTTCTTCCGGTAACTTACTGAGGTAGGCTACTCGCCATTTGTGAAAAAATATGGGGGGGTTGAAACGTTTTTATTCATGAAAAGAAATCACAAACAACAGAAGGCATGTAGAGTAGACTATAAAGCTAGTCGGCTGTTGCAGCGTCTTGAGACAATTTAATTGTTTTGGCGCTATATACATTGAATGTAATTTTGTGTTTATGTGTTTACTACGAGATGGTATTCTGCATTAGAGTTGGTTGAACTTAATCTTTTTTAGTTTGTGTATTTTTGTGTTGTTATATGTTGTCCCTCGTGGCCCCAAATGTCGTTGTATGAAAAGTTATACACTGACAATAAATGCTTTCCATTGTAACTGACTGATCAGAAGAATGCTTTATTTTCGCCCTAACCAGTTTAACCAAGTTTCTCGCTAAACAGCAACTTGAATAAATCAAGTTTAAAGATTTGGTTACAGCAGATGTCAGACATTCCAACCATTAACTTTAAACACGTGGTGCAGTTACACATATTTTACTTCGTTTGAGTCATCCTGGGAGTTCCACTCAGCCTGGTAGTCGTCCTCCATCCTAACAACACTGGCTCCTGTAGTTGCATTTTCAGTTCTCGCATTTTGACTAGCTGTAGCCAAGGAAACCAGGGTCATCATGGAGCTGCGGTGTCATCTCTTTTGCAGCACCTCTGTTGACACTGATAATCCATTTCTAATCGATTGAATTGTTGTTTGTACTTCTCACGTTTCAGTAAGTAGCATTACTCACTACTCACTAGCAGGGGGGATTTTTTGAAACGACTAGAGTTACAATTATTCAACAGAGGAAGAGTCATTAAGGGGGGGTCCCTCTCATCCCCTCCCCAGGAAATGAAACATTTGGTATTATAGTCGTTGCAACAAGGTCAAGTTTGAAAATCGCATTGTTCACGGAGAAATGAGCAACTATATATCCTTAGATGAGGCTAATTTGCGTGCAATGGACACAATGGCTGATTGACGGAATGAATGAATGAATGAAACAGTGATCAATCAATCAATTAATCCAGCTAAATGCAAACAAAAGCAAAAATCACGAAAAAATGCAAACATGCAAAAAGACCAATGTGTACAAATGAAATTCATGTCAATGAAGCCAGAGGGAACGGATCGCAGGAACACGAGGTTTTTCTTACACGGTGTCTTGATGTCCGCTACACTATCTCACTGGTGACATCTTGTGGCGATACATACTTACTGATCTTACTTACCGTCCTACCCAGCAACCAAGACACACTCCCATCAAATTACACCGTGCCTAATGCTGACTGTTGCGCAGGTTAAAGAGTAAAATGTAATTGCACATGAAGGCGGAGAAGGAAAAGATAATATAGTGCAAATTAGCTATCGAAGTCTTACATAAACTCAACCCCATCGAACCAAATGCTATAAAGAAGATTTTATTTGTATATCTGTTGCGCGCGGAGACATGGTGCAAGGACATCCAATCAAGGAGAGACATTACACCTCTTGAGCCAATGGTGGTGCATCACTGCTGATGTGGTACCCTAGCAGGGGCGCCTAAAATGAATATGAACTGATGCAAAGGGTTGTGTTTTACCTTGCTTTCATAAGTCTGAAATAACACCTTGATGAGTCTGAAAGAACACAACCAATTCATTTGGTTCTTAGTCATTCCAAGAGCTGCATCATGTTACAAAGGCTACCAATTAGCCTACATTAAATAAATAATTAAGTAATCATTATCTCCATTTGTTCTGATTACTTTAGTCTCTTGTCATTTAAGGTTACCACTCAACAAGAGTGACATTTGCTATCTGGTGAGTCCGTCAGTCAGTCAGTCAGAGTTGCCTACGGACAAATTTACTGCTGAGGAATGTGAATTACATGTGATGTGAATGCAGTCCCCAGATGAGTCATGTGCTCTTGTGTGTGGTGAGGCTTTGCACGCTGTCACTGTCCTCTGCTGTCATCCACGCCGAAGCGCAGAGTTAAAGACACAGGAGACGGTGATCCGTTCACATACTTTGTAAGGAGCAAACAGCACGGCGCAGTGCCATAGCCTACCCAACGTCGCCCGACTGCTTTCTACAAACAAATTGGAGCGCTGTGGATTGTGGGAGCTTGTTCTGCTCGGCTTACAGTTGGCTAAGCACTCGAGCCCGGAGACAGTATACATATTGCCCAGCTCTGTCCTGTAAGTAATTGTTGGCCATTTCTTTGAATATATTTATGTCTTGAGTGTGAAGCTGAGAAGCCTGGATCGCGCTTTACGATTCTGTAGACCTGTCATTGAATGCTCAGCAGATATTTAGTTGTTTCTGAAAACATTTAGGCCATATCTGTCAGTGCTGTGGCTAAGTACGCTAACTGTCAGTTTGAATGGGGAGTTTTCGTTTTTAAAATGGTCTTTAAAACAACGCAGTACTTACCAGATGTAAATCATAAGGACAGACGTTTACATATGAAAAAGGCGCAAAGTTTAGGTTGTTAAAATGTACTGACACATCTGTCTTTGTTGCTAATGCTATTTTTCTGTTGACAAACAACATGTGCACACACTATGTGCACACACTTTCGTTCTTGCCTGTTAGTCTCCTCTCATGGCAAATGAAAGGAATTAATATCAGATATTCATCGTACTTACCTGTCTTTTAACTCATTAGGTCTCTTGAATGCATCTTCTAGATTACATTTAAAATGGACTGCAGTAACATAAACTAATGAGGGAATCCCCATTAGCAAGACGTAGGTAGCTGTAGCGTTCGTAAACTGTGAACGGATCTCATGACAGGTCTTGAACATTTTCTGTCTTAGAGAAACGGCAGTGATAAGGGCGTGTACTTTAACCCCAAATTCGTCTGACAAAAAAAGCTTGAGCATACAAACTACTCCAGAGAAGCATCTCTGAGTAAATCATGATCTTTGAATAGAAACATGTCTCGTCTTGTCCCCTATGTCCTGCTCTGATGCCTTCTGTTATCCCCAGCCAAGTTGTAGCCTGTTTATTTAATCAGAAAGGAAACAATCTGTCATGAACGTTTATAATGTTCATTGTGTAGACTCGAGTAGATCTGTGTGATATAGAAAGACACGGTACGCTTCAGTATTGTGTAGGTCCCCGTTGTTGTACCTGTTTCTATGACTATCAAAACAAACATTCTCTTCTTCCTGTAACCTGACTGACTGCATCAGACACAGAAGGGTGTTCTGTGGACTCTAGACTGCCAGAGATCACATAGCAAGCCTGTGGAAATAGAGTAATTTACCCTGAAAGAGTTTATCCATGAGGGCATTAGCATGTTGAAGTTTAGGTAGGAGCTTCATACCTACAGACAGTCATACATAATCATACACAGATCACCGTAGTAGTCTTCATACCTAAAGACAGTCATACATAATCATACACAGATCACCGTAGTAGTCTTCATACCTAAAGACAGTCATACATAATCATACACAGATCACCGTCGTAGTCTTTTAATACCTAAAGACAGTCATACATAATCATACACAGATCACTGTAGTAGTTAAAGAGCTAGTCATATGTGTGAGAGCCATTTTCTTTTCTGTTTGTGTGTGTGTGTCTTTGTCCGTGCCTCATGTGTGGTGTCTGACGGGTCTCTTGCTCTCCGTGGGGCAGATCTTGAGACTCGTGGGGGCAGCATGTCGAGTCGGGGGGGTAAGAAGAAGACCACGAAGACATCGCGCTCCACCAAGGCGGGGGTGATTTTCCCCGTGGGCCGCATGCTACGCTACATCAGACGGAGCCTCCCCAAGTACCGCATAGGAGCGGGCGCACCTGTCTACCTGGCTGCCGTGCTCGAGTACCTCACAGGTGAGTGTGTGTGTGTGTGTGTGTGCGCGCGTGTGCGTATGTGGATTACCTCACAGGTGTGTGTGTGTGTGTGTGTGTGTGTGCGCTCGTGCGCGTGGAGTACCTCACAGGTGACTGTGTGTGTGTGTGTGTGTGTGTGCGTGCGTGTGTGGATTACCTCACAGGTGTGTGTGTGTGCGTTGAGTACCTCACAGGTGACTGTGTGTGTGTGTGTGTGTGTGTGTGTGTGTGTGCATGTGTGTGCGTGTGTGGATTACCTCACAGGTGTGTGTGTGTGTGGAGTACCTCACAGATGAGACGATCCCAGGGCAAAATCAGTGTGTGTGTGTGTTTAACTCCACCTCATCCGAGCCTCAGGGGGACGGGCAGAGACAGGCCTCAGGGATGCCTAAGGCAGGGGGGAAGAGATCCATACCGAGTCCTCAGCCTAAGGCAGGGGGGAAGAGATCCATACCGAGTCCTCAGCCTAAGGCAGGGGGGAAGAGATCCATACCGAGTCCTCAGCCTAAGGCAGGGGGGAAGAGATCCATACCGAGTCCTCAGCCAGACTTTATATGTTTTAGTTTATGCCCTCTGACAGTGGAACCCCAACTAGTGCGGAACAATGCACCTTTGCATCGATAATGCATCAAGAGTTAACCCCGTATCTCTGTCTGTCTGTCTGTGTGTCTGTCTGTCTGTCTGTCTGTTTGTCTGCCTGTCTGCCTGTTTGTCTGTCTGACTGTTTGTCTGCCTGTTTGTCTGCATGTGTGTCTGTCTGTCTGTTGGTCTACCCATCTGTCTGTCTCTGTCAGCTGAGATTCTTGAGCTAGCAGGAAATGCCGCACGGGACAACAAAAAGGGCCGTGTCACCCCGCGCCACATTCTGCTGGCCATCGCCAACGACGAGGAACTCAACCAGGTCTCTGTCTCTCTCTCCCTGTCTCTCTCTCCCTGTCTCTCTCCCTGTCTCTCTCCCTCTCTCCCTGTCTCTTTCCCTCTCTCCCTGTCTCTCTCCCTCTCTCTTCCAGTCTTCCTGTCTCTCTTCTCGAAAAATATCTATCTGTGCCTTCTGCCTTATTTACTAATCAGAAATTGATTTTATATTCAGTATAGGCTGTCATTCAGATGAGGCATTTTATTTAAGATATGACGAAACACTTGCTGTAAGCACAAGCTACTTTAGTCCATCAATTAACAGTACATAGTTAATAGTTGGCAGAGATGAAACTGCCCTAATTAGTGTTCAGCATCAGCTGTGATGAACTGATAGGCAAAATAATTGAAACTGCAGAGTCATTCAAGTTGAATCAGATATATCAAGTATCTCTGCAGTCAGCAGTTAGACATTTGAGCACCCTCCTCCACTTCATGCACACACACACACACACACACACTAATGCTAATTCATATAATTTCAATAAGCATGTTTTCACAGAAACACATAATATAATGCTGATAATGAATATAATTTCACAGACAAATGTATTTTTCCTCACATTCATATTGCTGTTCTTCCCATTTCCTCTCTCCCCAGCTCCTGAAAGGCGTTACCATAGCAGCGGGTGGGGTCTTGCCCAACATCCACCCAGAGCTGCTGGCCAAGAAGCGGGGGTTAAAGGGCAAGCTCGAGGCAGTCATCATCCCTCCACCCACCAAGAAATCCAAGATGTCCGCCAAAAAAGCAGCAGCCGCCAAGAGAATGGCTGGGAAGAAGGGGCTGCCAAGATCAAAGGTAGAGTTCCTGTTCCCGTTCCTGTTCCTCTTCCTGTTCAGCAGGTGGAGGCTGACGCCCATATATGGGATCCCATGCAGTAACTCTGGGACAGCTTTAGCCCTGTGTCATTTGTCCATAATTAGCTCAGATAGTTTATGTACGTCAGCAGACAAAGCTCTCCCATCCTTTCTCATATGGTCAATGGTATAGGTCAATGGTTTTCACTGTGAGTGGGAATAAGGTAGCCTATCATTGTGTGTGAGTGTGTGTGTGCAAATGAGTGCAGGGAGGGTGTGTCGTATTTTGAAATGCAAATGTGTGTGTGTTGGAAATGCCCATCCCTACTTCATACAACTTCTAATGGTTAGTCCCGCTCGCACCACAGCTACATGGCATTTAGTTTTACACCCGCAATGTTGACTAAACTGCAGGTAATATGCTGGTGCCATCAACACACAGGTTTGTTTTGTAAAATTACATAAAATACTGTAATGCGGTTTATATACAGTGCAGTTAATAGTTTTAGGAAAATACAGTGTATTTGTGCAATGTATGTTGTTACTAAACTCTGTGTGTGTGTTTATGCATATGCGTGCATACGTGTGTGTGTGTGTGTGTGTGTGCGATGTATGTTGTTACTAAACTCTGTGTGTGTGTTTATGCATATGCGTGCGTACGTGTGTGTGTGTGTGTGTGTGTGTGTGTGTGTGTGTGTGTGTGTGTGTGTGTGTGTGTGTGACAGAGGCAGACTGCAGTAAGTAAGGCAGCCAGTGCAGACAGCACCACAGAGGGATCACAGGCCGGGAGCTTCACCGTCCTCTCCACCAAGAGCCTGTTTCTGGGACAGAAGGTACACACACACACACACACACACACACACACACACACACACACACACACACACACACACACACACGTCCTCTCCACCAAGAGCCTCTTTCTGGGACAGAAGGTACACACACACACACACACACACACCACACTCAGACACACACACACACACCACATACACCGTCCTCTCCACCAAGAGCCTCTTTCTGGGACAGAAGGTACACACACCACACACACACACACACACACCACACACACACACACACACACACCGTCCTCTCCTCCAAGAGCCTCTTTCTGGGACAGAAGGTATACACACCACACACACCACACACGCCACACACACACCACACACACCACACACACACACCACACACACACACACACCATACACACCACACACACACACACACACACACACACACACACACACACACACACACACACACCACACACACACACACACACATACACACACAACACACACACACACCGTCCTCTCCACCAAGAGCCTCTTTCTGGGACAGAAGGTAGACACACATACATACACTAATACACACACACACCACACACACACACACACACACACACACACACAGACACACCGTCCTCTCCACCAAGAGCCTCTTTCTGGGACAAAAGGTACACACACCACACACACACCGCAAGGGGACCCCTCCTTGCACAGACAAAGCAAGTGACAAGCTCATTCATCCCAGAACCAGTCACACACACAACACACTCTGAACGCCCCACAGTGGAATGGCTGTGTGTGAATGCAGAAATACACCCTGAACTCTGCACACAGTAATAACACACAGCCTGACTAACCAACTGTGCTGCTGTAGTTTGATGTCTATGCACACACACAGATAACATACAGAGAATACACACACAGATAACATACAACATACACACACAGCTAACATACAACATACAACATACACACACACCTAACATACAGAGAATACACACACAGCTAACATACAGAGAATACACACACAGCTAACATACAGAGAATACACACACAGCTAACATACAACAAAAAACACACTGCTACCATACAGTGAATACACACACAGCTAACATATAGCATCTACACACACAACTAACATACAACAAACACACACAACTAACATAAAACAAACACACACAGCTAACATAAAACAAACACACACAGATAACATACAACAAACACACAGCTAACATTCAACAAACACACACAGATAACAGATAACATACAACAATCACACACAGCTAACATACAACGAACACACACAGATAACATACAACAAACACACACAGCTAACATACAGCAAACACACACAGCTAACATACAACAAACACACACAGATAACATACAACAAACACACACAGCTTACATACAGCAAACACACAGATAGCATACAACAAACACACTCACTCAGTGCTACCATAGCTTCGACTGGCTGCTGCTGATTGGTGTGTGAATGCATCTTGGCTGGCGAAGGAAAATCTGAAGCAACCCTTCGGCTGATTTTATTTTTCATTTCTGCTCCCCAGTTCAACCGGAGAGTGAGGCAGTGCTACTTCTGCCACGCCATTTTGCCCGTTTGATTTCTGGTGTTATTTGTTTAGAAATCCTATAGTATGTATTGAACTAGGCTCCTGTGGTCTCTGATAGTGGCCACATGCTCTGTAAAGCCCACTGAGGTACAGCATGCTGTTATACGAGCTAACCTCTGTTTCACCTCAGGCGACCTCAGGTGATGGGCTTGCTTCATTTGATTGGGCTTGATTCATTCTGGGTTCATTTCATGGGATCTGATTTGATTGAAGATGATCTGATTTTATCTGACTTTGATTTGCAAATCCCTTTTCCTTGCGTGTCTGTGTGCGTGTCTGCGTGCTTGTGTGTGTGCATGTGTTTGTGTGCATGTGTGTGTGCGTACGTGTGTGTGCGTATGTGTGTGTGTGTGTGTGCGTACGTGTGTGTGCGTGTGTGCGTACGTGTGTGTGTGTGTGTGCGTACGTGTGTGTGCGTGTGTGCGTACGTGTGTGTGTGTGTGTGTGTGTGCGTGCGTACGTGTGTGTGTGTGTGTGTGTGTGTGCGTACCTGTGTGTGTGTGTGTGCGTACCTGTGTGTGTGTGTGTTTGCGTACCTGTGTGGTGTGTGTGTGTGTGTGTGTGCGTACCTGTGTGTGTGTGTGTGTGTGTGGTGTGTGTGTGTGTGTGTGTGCGTACCTGTGTGTGTGTGTGTGTGTGTGTATGAGTGCATGATCTTCTCTCCCTTCTTAACCTGTGCTTCCTCCTGCTTGTGGCATGTTGTGTTTCAGCTGAACCTCATTCACAGTGAGATCAGTAACTTGGCGGGCTTTGACGTGGAGGGGGTAATCAATCCCACCAATGCTGACATTGATCTTAAAGATGACCTAGGTGAGCGCTGCAACGGGGACGACTTCGGAAAACCTGGGGAATCCTTGAACATGACCTCCCACCCCTCTCAGGGATGAATTCAGAAAATCACACAATCCCATGGATGAATTAGGTTTCTGATAACACACAGAAAATCACACAATCCCATGGATGAATTAGATTTCTGATAACACAGAAAATCACACAATCCCATGGATGAATTAGGTTTCTGATAACACACAGACAATCACACAATCCCATGGATGAATTAGGTTTCTGATAACAAACAGAAAATCACACAATCCCATGGATGAATAAGACTGTTAAAATGGGCCCCATGTTTCTGCAAACACACGCATACATAGCCATGTGTTTGACTGTGTGTGTTTGGAGCACACACACACACACACACACACACACACACACACACACACACACACACACACACACACACACACACACACACACACACAGGTCTTGCTGCTGGGAGGAGGAGGTTGAGTCATGTGATGGTGTGTTTCTCAGGTCCAAGTGTTTCAAGGATTCTCTCAGATGCTATCAAGCTCTCACACTCGTGAAAGGGAACTGTGTCCTGTACACACCTCAGGCCTCTTTCTAGGGGAAAGGAGGAATCTCGCTCTCTCTCTCTCCATCTTTCTTTCTATCTCTCTATATTCTCTCTCCCCCCGGTTCTCTTTCTTTCTCTTCCTTTTTTTTTATTCCTCTTTCTTGCATTTTTTCTCTCTACTGGTCTTTCCTCCTCTTCCTCTCCTCATTTCTGTGAATCCCCCCCTCCCTCCCTTCCTCCCTTTGTGTATTGTTCATATTGTTCTCTCACCCACTCTCACCCACGCCATGTTTGTTTGTTCCATGGTTGTTCTTGTTGTTCTTGTTGTTGTCTGTAGTTGCAAGTTGTTCAGGCTGACATTGCCACCATCGACAGTGAGGCTGTAATCCACCCCACCAATGGCAGCCTCTACACAGGCGGGGAAGTAGGTAAATGCCCCGCCTCTTTACCTCTCTTTCCCACAATGCATCTGCTTCCTGTTCCAAACGCTGCTCCAACATTCCAAACTTCAGCTATTCAGAGTCAAACAAACAAACAAACAACAAACAAAAGCAAAGCCTGTATTGCAGGAAGAGTATTCAGTGTTTGGTGGAGAAAAACCTTGAGCTATCTCTGGCCCTGTCCTGTGCCTGTTCAACAATGTTCCGCTGCAATCTCAGACCTTCTAATCTAGAATCCTGGTAATCCATGTTCTAGAGTCTAGATGATGTAAACTAGTCTCGGTATCTCTGCGTTGGAGTGGATGTTTATGAATGGGAAGAACATGTTCTGGTATCTCTGCATTGGAGTGGATGTTTATGAATGGGAAGAACATGTTCTGGTATCTCTGCATTGGAGTGGATGTTTATGAATGGGAAGAACATGTTCTGGTGTGTTGCCACAGTGTAGTGGTTATACACCCCCATCTTGCATGCGTCATCTGCTTACCCATCCTTCATAACATCTCTCCTCATCTCTCCTGCATGCGTCATCTGCTTATCCATCCTTCATAACATCTCTCCTCATCTCTCCTGGGTGTCGGTCCCCAGCATGTGTCTCTATAAAACACGCTTCATGAACGCCTCGTATGAACGCCTCTTATGAACCCCCTCCCTGCCAGAGCCTGATCTTGCAGCAGACTCTCACACTGCAGAGTCCCACTCAAATGTGGCTATTCGTGAAAACGTGATAACAATCTTAGAAGTGTAGCAAATTTTATGTTTTTATTATACTGTATTATTGGACATTTGGACCATACAACAGTAAAAGAACAAAAGGCCCCATCACTGTTGATGAATCAGCAGTGAGATGTTTGGCATCTACCCTGTTGTGGCAGATTCTGGTTCTGGCTGTAAGGTGTTGGGAGGCCCCTGAGGGTGTTCATAAGAATGCCTGCCCTCATTCACCATCACATGTTCACAGCGCGGCCAACAGCAGCTCACTGTGAGGCTCGCATGTGGTTCAGATCCATCAGATTCAGGACAAATCAGAACTGGACCTGTCCGCAAATCAGCTCCTGTTCAGCAGTGCTTCACCCAACCCCCCCCCCCACACACACACACACACCTAGGTATTGCAGGTCTGCTGTGACCATTTCAGCTCAATCTGCCTGTCACTCCCAACCTGAGGACATCAAGAACCTGTTCCATCCTGAGGAGCCCAGTCAGCCAGTCATCAGAGGCTCACCTTGCCTTCCCAGATGGGGTCACATTAACCTGAGGAGCAAGATGACCCTTAATGTGGATACATTCTAACAGCGCCTAGTGTGATGATTGGTTGTCGTGTGTGTGTGTGTGTGTGTGTGTGTGTGTGTGTGTGTGTGTGTACGGCCATAGCTACAGCCTTTCCCATACACACCTTTGCAGTGCTTCTGTCCCACTTTGTTGCCATGGTGACACAGAACCTGCCACACCGTGTGAGCACAAGCATGTATGTGTATGTGTGTGTGTGTGTGTGTGTGTGTGTGTGTGTGTTAGCCCGTATCCATGGCAGAGGTGTGTGTGTCTCTCTTCAGGAAATGCTCTGGAACAGAAGGGCGGTAAGAAGCTGTCTGAGGCGTGTGCTGAGATCCGGAAGAAGAGCGGCCCCCTGGATGTGGCCGGAGGTACTGCAACACACCACCACTCACCATGTCGATCTTGCATCTCTACCAGTGCCTGGTCCATACTAGAGTCAGTGCCTGGTCCCTACTAGAGTCAGGGCTTATCAGGGCCTGGTCCATACTGAGTCAGGGCTGCTTCACAGCTCACACCTCCCTCTCTCTCTCTCTGCCTGTGTTGTAGCGGTGATGACGGCAGGTTTTGGTCTCCCTGCTAAGTTTGTCATCCACTGCTACAGCCCCTCCTGGGGCACGGACCGCTGTGAGGAGCTGTTGGACAAAACCGTGAAGAACTGCCTGGCCCTCGCCGACGAGAAGAAGCTCAAGTCTGTCGCCTTCCCCTCCATCGGCAGTGGCAGGTGGGTGTGTGTGTGTGTGTGTGTGTGTGTGTGTGTGTGTGTGTGTGTGTGTGTGTGTGTGTGTGTGTGTGTGTGTGTGTGTGTGTGTGTGTGTGTGTGTCTGAATGAGGTATATGTTTCAATAATGGCTGGTGTGTGTGTGTGTGAGTGAATCAAACAGACCAAAAACAGCGCATGACCCCTTGTTGTGTATTAAAGGGCCTTTTCTTTGCAAACAGACTCCCTTAATATCTCTCGAACGCTGGTATAATTAACCAGCTTCATTTGCGTAATTCTGCCCAATATTCCTGGTCCATTTCCCTATTAAAAACGAATGTGAATATCTGCCGTTGTGAATGCTGTCCTAAGTGTGATTGCTGTCCTAAGTGTGAATGTGAATGCTGTTCTAAGTGTGAATGCTGTTCTAAGTGTGAATGTGAATGCTGTTCTAAGTGTGAATGTGAATGCTGTCCTAAGTGTGAATGTGAACGTGTTACTCTGTTGGTCTCTTCCAGGAACGGGTTTCCCAAGCAGACGGCGGCGCAGGTCATCCTCAAAGCCATCTCCACCTACTTTGTGTCCACCATGTCCTCCTCCATCAAGACGGTCTTCTTTGTCCTGTTTGACAGCGAGAGCATAGGAACCTACGTGCAGGAGATGGCCAAGCTCGAGGGAAACTGATGGCATTTTTTTTTTTAAAGTTTGTTTGCACTTTTCTGAATTATATACAAATTATAATTATTTTAATGACACAAAACGATTTATTGAAGTTTTTTGCTAAACAGAATTTATGAGAAGCAACCTTTTGCAGAAAGTCTTGTTTTCCTTGTTCTTCTATTTGATTGTGTATTGCTGTTGGTTCTGGCGTGTGGTGTAAGTAGCGCTGTCTGTCAGAGAGCTGAGGGAAGCCTGGCTGTGGAGATGACACACTGCATGTGGTAACGGATTGGTGCAATGTCGTGATGTAAACTCTAGGTAAAGACTTGGCCTCATTTTGTGTGTGTTCGTTGAAGCCATCACTGTGTCTTATTTTGTAAAACAGTTGCCATACACTGTTTACTTATTAATATTCATTCTTCATGAGATGGAGGGAGCAGTGGGGAGTTTCAGATGGTTGGTGGGTTAAGTAAAGTGCTCAGTTGTGACAACGTCTCCTGTCTTTACTGCAGTTCTTATTCCAAATGTGAGTACAGAGTACTATGAGCTGGATTAGCAAACAAGAAAACCACCTGGAACTGAAGGCTAATAAATGGTAATGGAGGGACCGTAGACCGGAGGACTTCTGTATGAACTAAACATAGAATAGAGCTGGAAACTCTGCACTTAACTAGGCTACTAATTACGTGAAGGTGGATGTTATTGACATGGGTCATGTTGATCCGTTGTTGAATGGGTTGCTGTTGCAGCCGCAAGGAATTGTGGAGATGCCATCTTAATTCCTTCTGGAAAGGATGGTCCAGTGTATCCTATGCTAAAGGATGGTCCAGTGTCCCCTATGCTAAAGGATGCTCCAGTGTCCCCTATGCTAAAGGAGATAAGAAATGAAACCCCTTTCCTGAGCATTTAGAGAACTGGACCAGCGCTCATCATGGCTGCCAGATACTTCTGGGTCATTTCACTGAGATAGGAACCTTCCTAAGCAAAAAAAAGACTTTCCAGACGGAGCCTCAGCCTGGCCTCGGAGGAAGAGGAAGATGAAGAGGACACTTGCGATGAGCTCTTGACCAGTAGAATCAGCAGCAGGCCACTTCGCCCTGTCACCAACAGCTACTCAGTCATGGCCACCTGTGACCCTTCAGAAAGACAGGCTTCAAATGATCACCCCACCCCACTTTAAAAGGTCTCTGTAGGTAGACATAACGTATTTCCGCTGGGATCCGTATTGAAACCGGAAGTTGGAACTTTACTTCGGTCTCTGGTTGGTTAAAACTTGTCATCTGACCTGAACAGCCAATCACTTGTGTGTTTAGTCGTATGACTTCGTAAAAGTTCGGTTAACAAGTCAGTTGAGTATTGAGCCGTATAACTTCGCAGAAATAAAAAAAAAAATACAAAAACCGATTGTTTAAAAGGCAGGCGATCGACACAATTTCTCAACGAAAAAGTAAAGGTCCTGGTATTAGCCAGTCAAACGGAGTAAAGTACCCACTTCCGGTTTCGATACGGATCCCACCGGAAATACGTTATCTCTACCTACAGTCTCTCCACCTGAGGAGAAAAGGTCAGAGGTTCGGCTTGAAGGTTAAACTGACTGAAAACTGCACCCCATAAGGAGAAAGGGGTCAAATGGTTATGTCACCTGAGGAAAGCTAAATCAGATTCTACATGAGTGCAACGTGGAGGAAAAAGACTAACGTTCCTATTATATTTCATATTTATTGTTTTCATCAAAACCATTCATGGGCAACACATGAAGCACAACATTCTGCAATCACCCCAAACTGAAGACGACGCAGGCAAGGCATCGCAGGACACACAGGGACTAAGACCCAGGGAGAAACAAAGTAGCAGAATAAAAAAACAAAACAAAACAATCCCTGCGATTTCAACACAAGAGGCGTAGTGATTTAGCTCTGGTTCAATTCTGTCTGAAAAAAATAAACAAAAACAAAAACGCTTGACAATAATGGCGGCGATAATTTAAAGAACCTCCTCTGAATAAAAACTCTTAAAAACTTTAATTTAAGGATGAAGAGCTGAGAGGGTTTTGCAGCGGAGACGTCCAACCATGCGGAGCAGCTCTGGCGCTCCCTGCTGGCCAAAACGGAGAATGACATCTGAGGGCCTCAGTGCGTCAGGCAGCTCCAGAGCAGCAAGGGACCAGACACCACATTGGGGTCATCTAAAACACACACACACACACACACACACACACACACACACACACACACACACACACACACACACACACACACACACACACACACAGATTAAGATACTGTGCAGAGATCAAGAAATAACTAAACTCAATAACTAATATATATTTTTAAGAAAACACATCTGATTGCAGGTATTTCTTAAGCTCAGATGAATGCCAGTCTCCTCTAGGAGTTGTAACACGTGTGTCAGTCACGCCACTCACCATGGGAAGCCCTCCTTAAACGACGTGAACTTGTGCCGCACCATGAAGGTGGCTAGAGCATCAGCTACCTGTGAGGAGAGGGGCAGAACCGTGGAACCGTGAGCAGGAACCACAGAAGAACGTTCTACTAGATCTGGGCCACATCAGGGCCAAAGTGAGTTGACTCCTGCCAGACCAGACGTTGAACAGCGCTCACAGTGCTGTACAAATCAGCCCAGGCCCAGGAGACAAGCCAGCTGATAGTGACAAGAAACAGACTTGACCCACGTCAGACTTGTGCTTGAGGATTTGTGTCTGTGTACTTTTCTTCATATGGCAACATTTTGACCC
Source organism: Clupea harengus (assembly GCF_900700415.2). Taxonomy (NCBI): domain Eukaryota; kingdom Metazoa; phylum Chordata; class Actinopteri; order Clupeiformes; family Clupeidae; genus Clupea; species Clupea harengus. Next base: position 21,948,743 of record NC_045159.1, on the reverse strand, counting down.
GTTTATATTCTGCCTCCTGTGCAATGCCAGAGAGGTCATGCAGACGCCATTTTTGTGGTCCTACGGTACTCTTTCCATCTGAACACTATTATCATGGGACCAGTTGCTACTGTAGGAAACGGCCTAAATATAAGAGAGCTGGAGAATCCTAAAGAACACACGGACCTTGTCTGGGGCGTCCTCGTGTACCGCATGTCCACACTGGGGGAGAACCTGCATCTGGAACTTCCCTGCAGAGCAGCAGAGAGTTCAGTGAAGAGGACACACACACACACACACACACACACACACACACACACACACACACACACACACACACACACACACACACACACACACACACACACACACACACACACACACACACACACACACACACACACACACACACACACACACACACACACACACACACACACACACACCACGGTTGCTAATATATAAACTTACCTTGCATCTGTCCGATTGTGAGATCTTTATCCAGCCGGTCCACACCTGCATCAGCAACCAGAGATGAAACAAACAGACATTAATCAAGTCATTCATCTATCAACATGCTAGTCAAGGGCTATATGCACATTTCTTTGAATAATATTGAATGAAAGACTATTGAAAGTCTAATGAGAGAGAGAGAGAGACACTATATCTACATATATTAACACTAACCCTAGGAATGGGGGGTGGGAAGATATTGAGTATATGGATGTAGTGTGTGTCTCTCTGTGCTGTGTGTGTGTGTGTGTGTGTGTGTGTGTGTGTGTGTGTGTGTGTGTGTCTCACCAGCCAGCAGTAGGAGTTTTGGCACGGAGCAGCTAAGGAAGAGAGAGGAGAGGCCGCGAAACCAGCCCTCCCAATATTGCTCCGTCTTTGAGAGCTCGACACGCCAGGTGTACAGACTCTCCTTCTTCACCTGATGACCCACACACACACAAACACAGGCACACGCAGACACACACACACACACACACACACGCACAGGCACACGAAGATAGACACAGACACTTGCACAGATGCACACGCAGACACACACACACACACACGAAGACACATACACACACGGGCACAGGCACACGAAGACACGGACACACACACTTGCACAGATGCACACGCAGACACAGACACAGACACTTGCACAGATGCACACGCAGACACTTGCACAGATGCACACACACACACACACACACACACACACACACACACACACACACACACACACACACACACACACACACACACACACAACAAAATAAAAACAATGTCAGGCCAAGGTAATCCATTGTGAAAGAAGTAATAGTATGATTTTTTTTAAATATCCCCCATAAGATGCTAACTGCTTCATGAAACACAAACAGCAGTCACATCCCAACAGGATTCAGAGCCAATGCTAATGCTAATGCTATTCTACGACAGTGTCACAGAAACCTCAGCGTCGAAACTGAGGCAAAGAAGAGAACGTTTCATCAGAGCAAATCTCTCCAGAACTCCTCATCACCTCTTGGTCGTCCTCCTTCTTCCTCTTGTGGTTGGTCTCTCCCTCTTCCTCCTCCTCCTCCTCCTCCTCTTCCTCGATGATTCCCTCAGTGATGCTCTTGGAGATGCCTGGACTACTCAAGGGCTCCTCACACCTGCAGGGACAACGCAGACAACACATCAACAACACAACACAGCAACACAACACATCAACATCACAGACAACACAACACAGCCACACCATTAATAAGACAGACAGGGGTCATTCCACGCCAAACGGGACAATGGCTCCCACTCGACCGTCTCAGATTTGGCTGAAAAAAAATCAAGGTTGTTTCAGCCAAGGTTGTTTTCAGCCAAATCTGAGACGGTCGAGTCGGGAATTTTCCTTAAATTGTCACGTTTGGTGTGGAATGACCCACAGACAACACATCCAGACAACACAGCAACACAACACATCAACATCACATCAACAACACAGACAACACAACACAGCCACACCATTAATAAGACAGACAACACATCGACAAGACAGACAACACATCCACAAGACAGACAACACATCCACAAGACAGACAACACATCGACAAGACAGACAACACATCAACAAGACAGACAACACATCGACAAGACAGACAACACATCAATAACAGACAACACATCAACAAGACAGACAACACATCAACAACAGACAACACATCAACAAGACAGACAACACATCAACAACAGAGAACACATCAACAAGACAGACAACACATCAACAACAGACAACACATCAACAAGACAGACAACACATCAACAACAGACAACACATCAACAAGACAAACACATCAACAAGACAGACACATCAACAACAGACAACACATCAACAAGACAGACAACACATCAACAACAGACAACACATCAACAACAGACAACACATCAACAAGACAAACACATCAACAAGACAGACACATCAACAAGACAGACACATCAACAAGACAGACACATCAACAAGACAGACAACACATCAACAAGACAGACAACACATCAACAAGACAGACAACACATCAACAACAGACAACACATCAACAAGACAGACACATCAACAACAGACAACACATCAACAAGACAGACACATCAACAAGACAGACACATCAACAAGACAGACACATCAACAACAGACAACACATCAACAAGACAGACACATCAACAACAGACAACACATCAACAAGACAGACAACACATCAACAACAGACAACACATCAACAAGACAGACAACACATCAACAACAGACGACAACACATCAACAACAGACAACACATCAACAAGACAGACACATCAACAAGACAGACAACACATCAACAACAGACAACACATCAACAAGACAGACAACACATCAACAACAGACGACAACACATCAACAACAGACAACACATCAACAAGACAGACACATCAACAAGACAGACAACACATCAACAAGACAGACAACACATCAACAACAGACAACACATCAACAACAGACAACACATCAACAAGACAGACACATCAACAAGACAGACACATCAACAACAGACAACACATCAACAAGACAGACAACACATCAACAACAGACGACAACACATCAACAACAGACAACACATCAACAAGACAGACACATCAACAAGACAACACATCAACAAGACAGACACATCAACAACAGACAACACATCAACAAGACAGACAACACATCAACAAGACAGACACATCAACAAGACAGACACATCAACAACAGACAACACATCAACAAGACAGACAACACATCAACAACAGACAACACATCAACAACAGACAACACATCAACAAGACAGACACATCAACAACAGACAACACATCAACAACAGACAACACATCAACAAGACAGACAACACATCAACAAGACAGACAACACATCAACAAGACAGACACATCAACAACAGACACATCAACAACAGACAACACATCAACAAGACAGACACATCAACAAGACTGCATTCAGATCCAACAGTGTGGAAGCCCTCCTCCTCTTCAGATTGGATGAAGGTGGATATGGGAGGCCTGTGCATAATGGCCAGGCTCATGAGCCTTTGCTTCTCAACTATGGAACTGTTTCACTATATATATATATTTCACACATAAAGAAATCTTTAACTTCCGATAGTCATATGTTCACAGTCCAGCTCATTTAGGCTGATATTACTGTCAGGGCAGTCATTCGGGCAGTGTTCATCATCATCATCATCATCATATTATTATTATTACATGCTGACCTCACAGGAACTTACTTTTTCACCTGTCCGACCATAGAGACACGCGCAGACTCCATGTTCCTGATCTGCCCACTCTTCACACTGGAGAGACAACGACAGAAACACGTCACAGACCACACATGGCAGATGTCACACGTCACAGACCACACATGGCAGATGTCACCGACGGACACACGTCACAGACCACACAT
>NC_045159.1:21917315-21939815 GCF_900700415.2 Clupea harengus | reverse complement strand
TAGGTCAATGGCAATTCAATACAGTGTGCGCGTTCATAATTGTGTGCGTTCATTATTTTGTCTTTTGGCCCTTGATTGTAATTAAAATCACAGTTGTTAACTTAAAAAGCTTTGGGATTACACACAAGTAACATCTAGCTTGCCTTTGCTATATTTCATTAGCAATTAGTGACTCATCTGGCCCATTTAAGCTACTCTGACCAATTGCTGTAAAACATATATTGCTTCAACTCTAACCAAATGCTGTGATAATAGAGATAATAATATAATATCAGATAAACTTGCTGCCATTTTGTCACATCTAACTAAAAGCCAGTCAGGCTCATACAGAGATTAAGCGACTGGTCATATCACGGAAAGTTTTTTTTTTTTTTCTGTTGTTAATTGGGAGCGATGTTCAACTCTAAGGGATGTGAGCCTACAGTGCCACCTATAGGCGGTGCTGTGGTCTTTGAGCACGCTGATGACTTCAACACATGAATCACAAGAATGACCAACAAACATTGTGGCAGAATACAGTCCATCTCATTATTAGCAAATATTGCACTGCCCTTTTACACTTCTGTACGAAAAGCTGTGTTTAGAAAACAAACCTTTAAGGTTATCACCAACCATCAACACGGTTTGGCTTCTACAAAACAAAGCTCATGTATTCCCTGTCACCAATGGAGGCTCACACAAACCAAGAAACCATGCCGAGATCTTTCCAAGAGGATTTTAATACCAGGCTATCACACGGGTGTTCCACAGTTCAAGGGAAAACAATATTTGGTGAGAATCAGTCAAAATAAATAATCAGAGCATCGTGTATGAATAAAAAGGCATGAATGTGTGTGTATTTGCAAGCTACATTCAATAAAAGCCTTTCTTCAAAAACATGCGCCAAATTTAAAATGGGGGGGGGGGGGGAGGAAACAATATCAAGCAGGGAAACCAACTAAGAAGGCGCAAATCATTTAAAAAGGTAAAACATTCTTCACAGTTATGCAAAAAGAGAGAAAACTAAAAACAAAAGGAGAGAAACTGCTGTGGCAGGACCCTTTTCCCTTATAAACCATTTTTGGACACTTCAGCTTAAGTGGGCGGTACCTCTGAGGCCCAGGGTCCTGGCTTTCCCAGAATGCAACACTGTCATCATACGCGCCATGAATCAAATCCCACTCCCCAGACAGCAGACAGCAGGCCACCCTGAGGCTACACGCCGGGCTCCGATGCTGCCTGTCTGAAGCAGCAGTGACACTACTTCAGTCTTGCTGCTAATCCCCTTGTGCATCTAACAGAGGCAGGTGCCTGACTGGACTGGTGAGTAAAACCTGCATCACTGTCATCCCCAAGGCTTCAGTGTACCCAACACCGCATCCAACCCCACCACACACACACACACACACGGGTGTGCGCGCACACACACACTCACTTCACACCTCCCACAAAAAAAATAAAAAATAAAACTCAAACCCAACTACACAAACAAAAATACAATCGGTGTGATTTCAAAAATACAAAATAATAGTAAAATGAATAGACATAATAATAAAAACAACGGCTACAAACAACCACACACACACACACACACAAACGAATATGAATGAATGAATGAATGAATGAATGAATGAACAAGTGCGGCAGGTTTGGGGCTGGGTCCTTTTGGACATGGAGGGAGAGCGAGCGAGCAAACAAACGCGTGGGCGAGCGAGTCTGAAAGAGTGTGTGTGCAGAGACGTGCAGAGCTTCTCCCGGTGCTCCTGGGGGAGACGGCCTTCACCTCCCAACGCTCTGGAGCCCGTTGGTCAGATCGGGGCGGGGTGGGGAGGAGGATGAGAAAAACAGGAGGGAGAGGGAGGAGGAGAGAGAAGCAGGTCTAGAGCCAGGGGAAGGGTGGGTCTGCTTTACTTCTTCCAGACGGTGTAGAAGACCCATCTGAGTCGCTCCGTTAAGGAAAACACACAGAAACAGCATGCGTGTGCGTTGTGTGCGTGTGTGCGTGTGCGTGTCGTGTGCGTGTGCGTGGGAGTATGTGTCTGTGGGTGGGTGTATGTATGTGTGCGTGCATGCATGTGCACGTGGTGTGTGTGTGTGTGTGTGTGTGTGTGTTTTGTTGACTCAAACAGATCACAAGTGTTAACCTGATGTCCACATGTGAAATGCTAATTGGGAAATGAAAGACTTACTCTGGTCATGTAATGCAACTCAACACGATACCGGACACTGGACTCACACGTACGCGTTGGAATGCGTTGATCCGTCAAAGTTGACGGATCCCCATTCACTTTGAATGGGGTGACGTCATCCTTTGCCGAACTGAATTGTGGCTCCGTTGGGTTCCGTTGCGTTGCGTTTCATGCGTTTGACTTTTTTTTGCTTAGATTTTTTTTAAGTTACCGAGAAATAGACACTGTTCAATGTAAAAACCCCTTTATTGTAACTGAAAAATACGTCTGATAGGATTTGCGAGGTGTCTGAGCCACCTATCTAATGTTAGCATGCTACTACTCACAAGGTAAACAGCTTGCTAGTGGCGTGATTGGTTTGTTGACCTGTCAATCTCACTATAACGTCTCTGGTATCAACACAACCCCATGCGCCAGACTCCTCCTCCGCCATCCGTTGGATCAACGCATTCCAACGCGTACGTGTGAATGGCACGTAACTGATCAACCGTATGAGAGTCCCAGCTGCTGATAACTAACTGATCAACCGTACGAGTCCCAGCTAGCTGCTGATAACTAACTGATCAACCGTACGAGTCCCAGCTGCTGATACTAACTGATCAACCGTACGAGTCCCAGCTGCTGATACCTAACTGATCAACCGTACGAGTCCCAGCTGCTGATACCTAACTGATCAACCGTACGAGTCCCAGCTAGCTGCTGATAACTAACTGATCAACCGTACGAGAGTCCCAGCTGCTGTGTGTGTGAGAGTGTGAGAGAGAGAGAGAGAGAGAGAGAGAGAGAGAGAGAGAGTGTGTGTGTGTGTGAGAGAGAGAGAGTGTGTGAGTGTGTGTGTGTGTGTGTGTGTGAGTGAGAGTGAGAGAGTCCCAGCCAGCTGCTGTGTGTGGTGTGTGTGTGTGTGTGTGTGTGTGTGTGTGTGTGTGTGTGTCGGAGTTCCAGCCAGCTGCTTTGATAAGGATACAGCTCCATGTAGGAGGGCACACACACCACCTCTTTGGAGAAACCCACAGGGCAGGACAGCCTTCCCAGCAGCTCCTCATACTGCCTCAGTGCTTCGGTCAGGTTTGCACAGTTACCCTGTACCGCAAGAGAAAACAAACAAACAAACAAACAAACAAAAACATTAGGCCACGATCAGACAGAAAGCGTTGTTTGCAGTGAGAGGCTTCTTTCTCCCCCAGTTGCTTTCTTTAGGTAGTAAGTGGTTTTCTTTAGCCCTGGGTACGTTTTAGATACCCTTTTAGACACCTCTTTTTTAATAGTACAAAAAGGCAGCGCCATGCGCCACTGTCTGATCGGGGCTGTACACATTACTTTGAAGTTAGCCCACAGTGAAGATAGCACACATTCCATGATAGCAACATATTCCACAGTACAGATCACACACAGTGACCTCAACGCCACCCTTGAACTACATCTTAAAACAGACCAGAACACGCTATATACACACACACACACACACACACCACACACACACACACACACACACACACACACACACACACACACACACACACACTTTCTTGTGTGTTTACCTGAAGACTTACTTCATACATCAGATCATCAGATCATCAGAGGGTACAAGGTAAGTTGTGAGCTTTGTTTTGGATATGGATACCTGTACTGAATACAGCCCTGACTGCCACCTTAACCCATCACCAGTTTACTGAATACAGCTCTGAATGCCACCTTAACCCATCACCAGTTTACTGAATACAGCTCTGAATGCCACCTTAACCCATCACCAGTTTACTGAATACAGCCCTGAATGCCACCTTAACCCATCACCAGTTTACTGAATACAGCCCTGAATGCCACCTTAACCCATCACCAGTTTACAGCCCTGAATGCCACCTTAACCCATCACCAGTTTACAGCCCTGAATGCCACCTTAACCCATCACCAGTTTACTGAATACAGCTCTGACTGCCACCTTAACCCATCACCAGTTTACTGAATACAGCTCTGAATGCCACCTTAACCCATCACCAGTTTACAGCCCTGAATGCCACCTTAACCCATCACCCATCACCAGTTACAGGCTTCACAAGCTGCCAGTGTCAACAAGAGAACGAAACTTACAACTTTTACATTCCTTCCATTTCTAAACCAAGCAGCCTAGCAAGTCCACTTTAGTGAATATACCCTTAGGTACAGCACCTAAGTCCTAATGAGCCAACTGAGGCTGAGAATGGTTTACTTGTGTGTCTCCTTCCCTCACCTGTGTGAAGTATCTTCCTGTTGGCCGCAGCACCTTGATGGACAGGTCCAGGATGAGCCTCAGAAACTCCCAGGTAGGAGTCTGGAAGAGAGGAGATCCTCAGGTACAGGCTACGCACTAACTGCACAACACACCCATTCAACACCCCACACTACCCACACACTAACTAATCAAAGCACTCACTCATATAGTAGACACTCAGGCAGTCTGGGTGCTTTAGTGTTGAGTATACTGGGTGCTTTAGTGTTAAGTATACTGGGTGCTTTAGTGTTGAAGTATGAAAATCCACTATAAGATAAGATGGGTTGTTTAGTGACAGAGTGGCTAACTATAAAGTAAAGGAGACCAGGTAGATGTGTGTGGGCTTGGCCACAGAGTGACTGACTATAGGGTAAGGCAGGGTAAGGCAGGCTAGGTGCTTGGCCATAAGATAGTGTAGTTAGCTCTGCAGGCTAGGTGCTTGGCCATAAGGTAGTGTAGTTAGCTCTGCAGGCTAGGTGCTTGGCCATAAGGTAGTGTAGTTAGCTCTGCAGGCTAGGTGCTTGGCCATATGGTAGTGTAGTTAGCTCTGCAGGCTAGGTGCTTGGCCATACGGTAGTGTAGTTATCTCTGCAGGCTAGGCTAGGTGAGGAGACGGAACAGTTCCTAAAGAGCTTACCCTCCTCTGGTGCCGTGGAGATGGGAACAGCAGTGAGGTCATTGATGACGTAGTCAAATGTCCTGCCCTCCTGTGCAAACTTCTTTAGCACAGGTACACAATCTTCTACCAGCACCTAGAGAGAGAGATGGAGGAGGGGGGAGTAAGGAGACAGACAGAAAGATAAAATAATAAATCTGAGTAAATCTAGGTTCTTGATCCATAAAACAAAGGTTCTAAAATCTGAGTAAATCTTGACTCAAGTCATGACAATACTCTGATCAATTGATTAAGATCTATCTGGCACCCTTCAGAAGACAGCAATTAACAATAGTAAACCATCTACTGCTCTTTCCCTGTTCATCACAAAGCTTTATTAACGAAACTAAAGCAGAGTTTAGCAGACATTTGGGGGAGGGATTGATTTCAGCCCTGAGCCTGTTCCTAGTTGGCCTCTCTCCTCCTCTCCTCTCTCCCCTCCTCTCCTCTCTCCCCTCTCTCCTCCTCCTCTCTCCCCTCTCTCCTCCTCTCCTCCTCTCCTCCTCTCCTCCTCCTCTCCTCTCTCCTCCTCTCCTCTCTCCTCTCCTCTCCTCTCCTCTCAGCTTCACAAGGCTGGGCCATTACTCTCTTAACATGCTGGCTCAGTGAACAGTAATGGCTGAAGCAGCCAAAAATAGATTTAGAAAAGCAAGCACAATAAACAGAAGTTTGCTGTGATTAAAAACATTGCAGGTTATCACATTCTGTCACCTCCCCTTGTGATAGGAATACATCCTCACTTCTAAGAGTATCCCTAAATCCTCACCTCGTAACGGTATTCCTAAATCCTCACCTCGTAACGGTGTTCCTAAATCCTCACCTCGTAACGGTATTCCTAAATCCTCACCTCGTAACGGTATTCCTAAATCCTCACCTCGTAACGGTGTTCCTAAATCCTCACCTCGTAACGGTATTCCTAAATCCTCACCTCGTAACGGTATTCCTAAATCCTCACCTCGTAACGGTGTTCCTAAATCCTCACCTCGTAACGGTGTTCCTAAATCCTCACCTCGTAACGGTGTTCCTAAATCCTCACCTCGTAACCGTATTCCTAAATCCTCACCTCGTAACGGTGTTCCTAAATCCTCACCTCGTAACGGTGTTCCTAAATCCTCACCTCGTAACCGTATTCCTAAATCCTCACCTCGTAACGTTATTCCTAAATCCTCACCTCGTAACGGTGTTCCTAAATCCTCACCTCGTAATGGTATTCCTAAATCCTCACCTCGTACGGTGTTCCTAAATCCTCACCTCGTAACGGTGTTCCTAAATCCTCACCTCGTAACGGTATTCCTAAATCCTCACCTCGTAACGGTATTCCTAAATCCTCACCTCGTAACGGTGTTCCTAAATCCTCACCTCGTAACGGTGTTCCTAAATCCTCACCTCGTAACGGTATTCCTAAATCCTCACCTCGTAACGGTATTCCTAAATCCTCACCTCGTAACGGTGTTCCTAAATCCTCACCTCGTAACGGTGTTCCTAAATCCTCACCTCGTAACGGTGTTCCTAAATCCTCACCTCGTAACGGTGTTCCTAAATTCTCACCTCGTAACCGTATTCCTAAATCCTCACCTCGTAACCGTATTCCTAAATCCTCACCTCGTAACCGTATTCCTAAATCCTCACCTCGTAACAGTCTCCCTTCAGGTTATCCAGGACATTTCCACAGGTCTTCCGCATGTGCTTCCGACAGCCATCAATCACCAACTGGTCGATGTGCAAGACTGGTTAAGGAAGCCCTGCCCACCATCTCAGACACATGAGCACATGCCCACCATCTCAGACACATGAGCACATGCCCACCATCTCAGAGACATGAGCACATGCCCACCATCTCAGACACATGAGCACATGGCCATCACCTCAAACACATGAGCACATGCCCACCATCTCAAACACATGAGCACATGCCCACCATCTCAGACACATGAGCACATGGCCATCACCAGGTCACTCCTGCAGAAGACCCAGCGGTCTCCAAAACATGTGAGAATCCCAAAGTGAAGTGTTCAGTTGGCTAGCTGTTGCATATTGTGTGTGTCCTATTGCATACTGTGTGTGTGCTGTTGCGTACTGTGTGTGTGCTGTTGCGTACTGTGTGTGTGCTGTTGCGTACTGTGTGTGTGTGTGTGTGTGTGCTGTTGCATACTGTGTGTGTGCTGTTGCATACTGTGTGTGTGCTGTTGCATACTGTGTGTGTGTGTGTGTGTGCTGTTGCATACTGTGTGTGTGCTTTTGCTTTTTGCTGTTTATATCCAACATTCCACGTGTTTATGTTTAGAGTGTACTGTAAAAATAAATGTGCTAGTTCGTTCCTTTTTTAGGATAATACTCCCTGCTCCACACAAGATCAGCAGGAGTGCTTAGTTACAGTCATTTCCCCACTATTAACTGCGGTTTATACATCGAATAAACTGCGGTTAATACACAGGTTTGTTTTGTAAAATGACATACAATACTGTAATGCGGTTTACATACGCTGCGGTTAATAGTCTGTAAAGTCTTACACTCCCTGCTCCCCACAAGAGCAGCGGGAGGGCTTATTAAGTGACTCAGCTGGGGTAAGTGGATGCTGAAGCAGACTACACGTGTGTGTGTGTGTGTGTGTGTGTGTGTGTGTGTGTGTGTGTGTGTGTGTGTGTGTGTGTGTGAGCGCGAGCACTGAAAGGATATCTCCACCATGGTGATCATCTTTGGTTTCAGTTTCACCACCTCACACAGGATACCTCCGTCTCCTCCGCCCAGGATGAGCACCTCCTTCCCTGCGTAGCTCTCCTTACCGCTGCCCATGATGGCCTGGGTGTAGACCAGGTCGCTCTCTGCCAGGTCTGACCAACCACACACACAGCGCAAGATAAAAACACACAGAGAACATTAACACACACACACACACACACACACACACAGCACAAGATAAGCACATGCACACACTTTCCCAGAGAATGCCAATTAGCAATTACATGACATCAGCGTTATATAATTGGGCATTACATCTTATGATGATACCGTAAAAGATATGACATCAGTATGACATGTTTATGTCAGTTTTACAAAAGAAGGTTCAGGAAACCAAACCATTCAGATGTGACTGGACCAATCACAGAGGGCTGATTACACAAAAATATACCTGCAATCACTTCAAAAGTGCTGTTTAGAGACTTGGGATTCAATTATATGGACAAAAATGCGTCCGAAAGAAGAACATGTTCTATGAAACAATGCATATTGAACATTCTGATCACCAACAACAAAAAATGTATTTGAGTTCATGGCATCTCCAGGCCTAAAATGTATTTGAGTTCATGGCATCTCCAGGCCTAAAGTTTCTATTTTTAGACTTTGTTTGTTCATGGGAACCCTGCCTGAAGTTCTGCCCTGGTCACAACATTGAGACACCAAGATAAAACACATCGGTCTGGATTAGAAAACAACTCAAGCGTGGCAACCAAGCCACTAAGCACAGCCTGGGTCTCATAACAGCAGCACTATCAGTGACCTGGTTCAAACAAGGTGACAGGGAGCCTGAAGACTTTTACAGGGGCTTCTGGATATCGACCTATACGACCTTTCAGCGTGACGTCACAACAACAAATATCTTTCTTCCGGGTGGATAACGTCGCCCCTGGCGATCGTAAACCTTAACAAGCCGACAGGATTTTCCATCTCATGTCAACACGTTTTATGATTATGATCTCGTGAACTGAAAAACTAGACTTTCCTGATTTTGTTGCTCTCACGCTAGCAAGCTTGCACGATATGTTACCCAACGTTATGCTACCCAACAAAAACGTTTTATAAATTAGCTGTGAGAAAATGTCTTCCGCAAATCCAGTCATGACTGGTTGGTTGCCAGCCTGTCCACAGTTTAGTAGATGCAGCGAGACCTCCCGGTAAACGTACTAAGGCTGGATCTGTGCTAACGTTATCCACCCGTCTTAATCTCTGTATCTACAGGTTCTGTTGGGTCGAATTCGATTTTACTGTGGGAAAACGGAAAAAGCCTTAACCTAATCCTTTACGTGCCTGGGTACATTTGGCATTACAACCCCAAACACAACACGATTTCGGCATAACGTTAATCGATTCGCATAAATGAACTACTTCGGCTGTTGACAGGCTGACAGTTATCCACCCGGAAAGTATCTTGGCAACCTTTGTTTACAAACATTCTGATTAGGCGTATATGACCCAGTTAAAGAGACCTTTGTTATATACACTTTACTAAGAGTTTGCTATATAAAGCATCTGTTCTGCTCCTGGAGTTCAGCTTCTAAAGTTCTGCTCCTGGAGTTCTACCTCTACAGTTCTGCTCCTGGAGTTCAGCTTCTAAAGTTCTGCTTCTAGAATCTCTCTGTCAGCTGACCAGTGAACCAGCCACTGCTGCTGGTCATTCGGAGTAACAAACACTTGTATGAGACACAGATTTTCCAGAGGGATGAAAAATCATATAATTTAAGAGCAAACATATTACATGGCACGCACATACTCATGTACAGCAGACCCACTACAGACCACTGAGAACAGATAAATATTACAGAGAGTCATAGGCGAGATTAAAGAGGTATGTCTTGCACGTTTAAAGGTTTACACCGTTGCAGCCAATCTTATGAAATCTATTCTGAAACGAACAATGTGCTCTCTCCTCAGGTGTGAGTGTGAGAGTGTGCGTGTATGTGTGTGAGAGACTTACTGACGTCTCCGTTGAGGATGAGGATGTTGCCAAACTGCCGTGAGTGCAGGATTTTTATGTTTTGGTACGCTGAGTCCTCCTCGTACACAACCTCATCAATGTCGTACTCCACCAGACGCCCGTCTGCAGTGGGCCAGTACCGGTCCACTTTATCACCACGTCTCAGTGCTGGGAGCCTGACACACACACACACACACACACACACACACACACACACACACACACACACACACACACACACACACACACACACACACACACACACACACACACACACGGTCAACAGGAGCAGGATGGGAATATGCAGTTCTAATATGAATACAAAATACTTTCTTTATTTTGAACAAAATGCTAGTCGTGCTGTTGAATTTTTTATTCTTTTTTTATTCTCTCCTGTCTGCTCTGGTGTCTGGTTGCTGATTGGTTGCAGTGTGTGGATCGGCCATGCATGTTGCTGCCCCCCTAAAGAAGCCATTGCCATGAATGGAGTCTGGGATCAGATTGGGGGGGGGAAGACAGCATTGTAACGCAGCATACAGGACACTGATCCATTCAGCACACTAACCCAGCTTTCAGGCAAGTCTGAAGTTTTAAAGAAGTTCCCAAGAGTCCAGAGCGACGGTGTTAAAACTCAGTATGCTGTGTGCTGTGTGTAAGACGTGTGAAGTAGTTACACACACACACACCACTGACTCAGGGAGGCAGGGCCTTCAGAGACACACTTGGAAGACAAGTGGCAGTGAAATGCAGCCGGGATTGGGACAGGACAAAATTGAAAAAGAATGTCACTCTCCCACGTGATTGGGACAGAACAGGAGTGAAAAGTCACTCCTGTGTGTGTGTGTGTGTGTGTGTGTGTGTGTGTGTGTGTGTGTGTGTGTGTCACCTCTTGATCTGCTTTATGTTCCCATGACAGAGGGTCTTCATCTTCTTTTCCAGTGCATTCAACAGCTGCAGAGAGAGAGGTGGCTTGTGGGTAAACAGCAGTGGTTTGTGGGTAAACCGCAGCTATATCCTAAATGAGGGACTCACATTATCGTCCTTGATTTCAGACAAAACATCACATTAAACACCTACATAGATAAAGAGATATGAGAACCATCAAAGCAGTTTGGAGTTGTGCTCTTAAAGGGGTGGAGCTGTGCTCTTAAAGGGGTGGAGCTGTGCTCTTAAAGGGTTTCACAAGTGACTAATCAGGGCAGTAGTTTACAAACTTCCAAACTGACACATGTGCAAAGGAGGCCAGTAAATCATCTAGTAGATACAGTCCACAGGAACATAACGTTCATCTCAGAATCACCATGGTTCTACTGGTAGATACAGTCCACAGGAACATAACGTTCATCTCAGAATCACCATGGTTCTACTGGTAGATACAGTCCACAGGAACATAACGTTCATCTCAGAATCACCATGGTTCTACTGGTAGATACAGTCCACAGGAACATAACGTACAGCCGGTACTCGCTTGAAGTTGTTGAAACAGCAAGTTGTTGTTTTAATCCAACGTACAAATGTACCGCTGTGTGTGTGTGTGTTTGTGTGATAACACCGCGGTCATGGTAGGGATATCCAGTTAGCACATACACTACCATTTAAAAGTTTGGGTTCATGTAGAAAGTTCCTTAGAGGTTTTCCATGAAAACATACATGAAATTAGTTTGAATAGGAAATATAGCTAAATTAATTTTGAGTTTTAATTGAAATAATAATTATCGTACCCTTAAAACTTTGCTTTCGTCAAATAATACTGTTTTCACGTTTTCATGGAAATCAAGGACATTTGTGAAAGTGAGCCCAAACTTTTGAACAGTAGTGTGTGCTGATAGAATGTTCATCTGTACATGTGAACTGCTTTGGAGACGAGTGAGAGGTGTGTGTGTGTGTGTGTGTGTGTGTGTGTGTGTGTGACTTACATTGTCCACTTGAGCCGCGTCGTCACCCTCACAAGACTGGAGGTCAAAGGTCATGAGACCATGGGAGTGCATTCGAAGAACGGCGAACCTGGAGGCACGAAGAACACGGGTAAACAGAGAGAACAGAGAGAACACGGGTAAACAGAGAGAACAGAGAGAACACGGGTAAACAGAGAGAACATAGAGAACACGGGTAAACAGAGAGAACATAGAGAACACGGGTAAACAGAGAGAACAGAGAGAACAGAGAGAACACGGGTAAACAGAGAAGAACACATGTAAATAGAGAGAACAGAGAGAATACGGGTAAACAGAGAAGAACACGGGTAAACAGAGAGAACAGAGAGAACAGAGAGAACACGGGTAAACAGAGAGAACATAGAGAACAGAGAGAACACGGGTAAACAGAGAGGAACACGGGTAAACAGAGAAGAACACGGGTAAACAGAGAAGAACACATGTAAATAGAGAGAACAGAGAGAATACGGGTAAACAGAGAAGAACACGGGTAAACAGAGAGAACATAGAGAACACGGGTAAACAGAGAGGAACACGGGTAAATAGAGAGAACAGAGATAAATAGAGAGAACAGAGAGAACACGGGTAAACAGAGAGGAACACGGGTAAATAGAGAGAACAGAGAGGAACACGGGTAAACAGAGAGAACAGAGAAGAACACGGGTAAACAGAGAGAACATAGAGAACAGAGAACACGGGTAAACAGAGAGGAACACGGGTAAATAGAGAGAACAGAGAGGAACACGGGTAAACAGAGAACACGGGTAAACAGAGAGAACAGAGAGAACACGGGTAAACAGAGAGGAACACGGGTAAATAGAGAGAACAGAGAGGAACACGGGTAAACAGAGAACACGGGTAAACAGAGAGAACAGAGAGAACACGGGTAAACAGAGAGGAACACGGGTAAATAGAGAGAACAGAGAGAATACGGGTAAATAGAGAGAACAGAGAGAATACGGGTAAACAGAGAGAACATAGAGAACAGAGAGAACACGGGTAAACAGAGAAGAACACGGGTAAACAGAGAAGAACACGGGTAAATAGAGAGAACAGAGATAAATAGAGAGAACAGAGAGAACACGGGTAAACAGAGAGTGTGTGTGAGCGAGAGCAGGAGCAGGACGAGGAGGGTGAGCAGGAGGAGTAGTAGCAGGAGGAAGAGGAGGAGGAGGAGTAGCAGGAGGAGGAGGAGGAGGAGCAGGAGGAAGAGGAGGAGGAGGAGTAGCAGGAGGAGGAGGAGGAGGAGCAGGAGTAGCAGTAGCAGGAGGAGGAGTAGCAGGAGCAGTAGCAGGAGGAGGAGTAGCAGGAGGAGTAGCAGGAGCAGGAGGAGGAGGAGGAGGAGGCGGAGGAGTAGCAGGAGTAGGAGGAGTAGCAGGAGTAGCAGGAGCAGTAGCAGGAGGAGGAGTAGGAGCAGGAGCAGGAGTAGGAGGAGTAGCAGGAGCAGGAGGAGGAGGAGGAGGAGGCGGAGGAGTAGCAGGAGTAGGAGGAGGAGGAGGAGTAGGAGCAGGAGGAGGCCTGTGGAGCCCCATGTGCAGCCATGACAGCAAACAGAAGCAGGAAAGGGTTAGGGTCCATCCTGCCGCGGGAAACCCCTGCCTCTCACTGGCCATGACATCATAAATTACATCATTACATCATATATTACCACTTAGAAAAGGCCAAAGGGACTGACAACACCTGTCACCAGGTCTGAATCTGCTGAACAAGCTCAGGAGGCATGTTTCTATTGGTCTAAACCACCACAGGGTGAGTATGGAGATGCGTTTCTATTGGTCTAAACCACCACAGGGTGAGTATGGAGGCGTGTTTCTATTGGTTTAAACCACCACATGGGGAGTATGGAGACGTGTTTCTATTGGTCTAAACCGCCACATGGGGAGTATGGAGGCGTGTTTCTATTGGTCTAAACCACCACAGGGTGAGTATGGAGGCGTGTTTCTATTAGTCTAAACCGCCACATGGGGAGTGTGGAGACTCGTTTCTATTGGTCTAAACCACCAGAGGGTGATTATGGAGACGCGTTTCTATTGGTCTAAACCGCCACAGGGGGAGTATGGAGGTGTGTTTCTCCTGGTTTTAAACCCGGCGTTGCACCTCCAGCACCAAAGACTCTCATCAGCGCAGCCCTTCATCAGTGAAGCTTTGAGAAGCTGCTCACACCACAGCCCCTCTATACACATACACATACACATACACACACACACTACACTACACTACACTACACTACACTACACTACACTACACTACACTACACAAAGGCCCTGAGGAAGTAAAAACATTACAGCACAGAGCATTCCTTCTCCTTCGAGTAGAAGAAACCCTTCAGACAGACTCATAGACACACATACAGAGAGAAGAAACCCTTCTGGTGGCAAAATGGCTTCAGACAGACTCATAGACACACATACAGAGAGAAGAAACCCTTCTGGTGGCAAAATGGCTTCAGACAGACTCATAGACACACATACAGAGAGAAGAAACCCTTCTGGTGGCAATATGGCTTCAGACAGACTCATAGACACACATACAGAGAGAAGGACAACGACACAGACAGACTGTCAGATAGAAACAGACTCAGATAGACAGACAAACAGAGACTCAGACAGACTCTGGGCTAACACACGTCACCTTTACACAAAGCATGCATGTCCACAAACAGGAAGAGATATATTTCCACCGTCTGTTCATGAGAACAAAAAGCTCCAGCTCTACTGATGGGGCCATCATAAGCACATATGAACGAGCAGTAAATGTTCTTCGAAGGCTACGACTCTACTGATAGGGCTATAGAGTTACGCTATTCCTGCTTGTGTACTAATCGGATGCGGATCGCACCTTATCTCAGGAAACTGTCTGGTGTTTTATGGTTTTATGGTGATTTTAGTCGTTGGAGAGGTGTGGCAGGGGCGTGTCCCGATCTCTGTCTGGTGACTGGTGACACCTCTGTCCCCATTCCAGCACAGCAGTGGGCTGGTGGCTGGACGGGGCCGTACTGGTATTTGCCCTTGGATGCACACAAAAGGTCCCCAGCTGTGGCTGCCTGGCGCTGCACACACAACAGGAAGTGAAGTGCAGTCCAAAGCCGGCAGATCAGCGGCACAAAGCTCCGCCTCGGGCCAGCCCTTTGTTCCCAGAGGATGCACTTAACCGGCCAATCAATGGTCATCCTCTCAGCGGTTCGGAGCGGGGCACACCTGGCGTGGGGGGTGGGGGTGGGGGGGGGGAGGCATGGGGCGGGATGGGGGTGCTGGGCAGCGGCCGCCGTCGTCATTGTCCCCCTCAATGCTCAGAACGGGAAAAATTGTGCTTGGCTGACAAAAGGCTGAAAGGAGGCATGTCGCCACATGTGCCACAGACCAACAGGAATCCACCCGTCATGGGGCAGAATCGTGCATGTCATGAGCTGGAGCCACACCTCATATTTCTTGGTACCATCCCAGACGAGGCCAGGCTGCTGCTGGGCCACCTGAGCTGGAGATGCAAACTAAATGGACAATAACAGTGAGATGACCACATCCCCTGTAGCCATCAGTGGGGATCAGTAAAACACTAGTGGGATTCTTTTTCCGTATAGCCTGGAATGGCCAGCCTTGATCTTAAAAAACTCAGCTTTTGATACAGTACCACATTCCACACAGTACAATATTACAGTACTGCACAGAACCAAATATTACAGTACCCAATATTACAGTACTGCACAGAACCCAATATTACAGTACTGCACAGAACCCAATATTACAGTACTGCACAGAACCCAATATTACGGTACTGTACAGAACACAATTCAATCACTGTAACAGTGATTTTGGCCTTGGTCCATTAGGAGAGCCCAGCTCCAAATGGAACCCTATGGAAGGACTCCAGATCCTGAAAAGGGCAGAGAGAATTATGGGATTACCAAGCCAGGCCAGGCCAGGCCAGTGTGTGTGTGCGCACCGTGACCAGGCCAGTGTGTGTGTGCACACCGCGACCCACCAGGCCAGGCCAGTGTGTGTGTGTGTGTGTGTGTGTGCACACCGCGACCAGGCCAGTGTGTGTGTGCACACCGCGACCCACCAGGCCAGGCCAGTGTGTGTGTGTGTGTGCACACCGCGACCAGGCCAGTGTGTGTGTGCACACCGCGACCAGGCCAGTGTGTGTGTGCATCACCGCGACCCACCTGCCGTTCTTGCCGATGAAGGTGGCCAGGTATCCGTGTCCCTCGGTGTCGTGGATGGTCTCTGTCATTTCCTGCTCTTGAAATATACACTGCACAGCACGCACAGTCGAAGGAATGTCAGCTGCACAGGAGGAAGAGAGAGAGAAACAGGATCAACAGACAGCGACAGGAGGAGAGAGAGAGAGACAGAGACAGAGAGAGAGAGAGAGAGAGACAGAGAGGGAGAGGGGTTTAACACTAGTTTATTGGATCAGTGTTTAAATCCTTTCCATTACTGCACTTTTAAACCTAGGGCGAGAGAGAAAGTGTCTCAGAACAGGCGATGTCCTTGGCTTCACCCTGCTTTCACAACACACAGTATCTACTCGCCAAAAAGGAAATATTCAAACATGACAGAACACAGTGACTCAGAGAGGGCAGTGAGATGGAGAGAGAAAGAGAGGGTGAGAGAGATAGAGGGCAGTAAAAGAGAGAAAGAGAGAGAGAGAGGGCAGTAAAAGAGAGAAAGAGAGAGAGAGAGGGCAGTAAGAGAGAGAAAGACCATTGATGACAAACAGGCAAGAAGGACAGGACACAACTACTACACACCAGACACCCACTCAGACCTGCGTAAGAGGTGGCAGCTGACTGTGGGTTGAGTCTGGCCCGAGTCCTGGGATTGTGTGACACGGCCCAAGAGTTAAGGACTTAGGCAGTAAACAGCAGAGACCCCTTACGATCATCCATCTGACCCCAGAGGACTGAGGTCAAAACCAAACAAAGATCAGCCTTAGAACAGAGCACTAACTCCCTCTCTCTTTAAACCTATCCTTCATTTTTCTGCCTTTTCCTTTTCTCTCTCTCTCTTCCCTTCATCTGTCAATATTCTCTCAATCTCTCTCTCCATCTTCCATGTATCTGCCTGTCTTCCTCAGTCTATTCTCTACACCTGCCTCTTCTCTGGATCTCTGTTGCTAAATAATGTACTACTTTCTGTTGCTCAGACTACACATTTAAAGCTCCCAATGTCCATCTGCCTCAAGGTCGCCCTTTTCTTCCTTCACTCTCCACGTCCTTCAGTCATTTCATCAGTCAACAGCACTGTCCTCTCTTACTCCTTCATATTTTCACACTTTTCCACTTCTGTATGACAGTCACTCATTCGTTGTCTTTCTCACCAACTATAGTTGTATGATGATCAGGGTGAAGCTTCATCTATTGAATTCACCCACCTAAAGCATTGCTAACAAATGCAAAATTAGCAGCTTTCACCAAGATAGCCCCGGTTATACTATACCGCTGAAACTGGACCCCACGACAGATGAGGAGGGGGGAGGGGCTGTGAAATCATTAGCTGCCATACTGTATAGTGGACGCTATATGCTCCAGGCGACTTACAGCCTATTTGAGGCAGGTGCTTGGCCGGTTTACGGTTCATGATACTGAAGAGGCGTACAGCATGACTGATACATTCAAAAGACTATACATGTTTCCTTATACAACATTTCAACTCCGGTCCGTAATGTGTGTTTTTGTATTGAGCCCACGCAATTTATTTGACTTCATCCACTGCAGCGCTATTAAAACCGGAAGTTCAGTGTAAGCTCTCTAATTTGAGTAACTCAACCAGCGGGTAGTACAAGGATTTCCCATTTTTAACTGCCTTACACTTAAACCGCCTCATACTTTAAAATCACATAGACAAGCGTCTTCTGAAACAATGCTTGCAAATGAATGAATATGTGCTTCGTCTGGTGGCTAGTCTGTATGCAGGCTACGCTCACCTACAAATAAATCAGCATACCCTCTATTGCTTTATTGTGTATTAACATGTTACTTAAATAGTCATCCTGCAAACTTCCATCTGAATTGCATGTATTATAGCGTAACTTCTTATTTCAGACCATTTTCAACGTGACTCAAAAGCACTGTGGGGGGAAAAAACCTGCTCTCGCATAACCGACACTTATGGCTAATTTGGAAGCCGATGCGTGCTAGCTAGCTTACTAGCCAGGATACTTGTCAGTCAGTACAATTCCCGATGTGGCTAAGGGTAAGTGAGACGAACAGCTAGAAGGGCAGATTAATGTTAGCCGTCGCTGCTAACGTAGCTACGACTGGCACGGAAGGTCAAATAACCGCATGCTTATCTCGTGAATTGTATGGCGCGAGAGATTCATTCCTACACATACACATAGACAAAACGCGAGCGCACGCGAGTGAGTTATTCATAATACCTAACCGTTACATCCTCTTCCCCCATAGTGGCAACACATTAAGGTCACACATGAACCATTTTGTTATTACTGCAGTTGTTATTTTGAGTGGATAATAAGCCAGCGAAGCGGAGGTGCTGGGGACAGAGAGGCCCTTGTCCTGATGCGAAATTTAGACATTGCTTCCTCCTGTGCTGTCGCAAGTGCCATGAGCGGTGGTGGTTACCTGGCGCAGAGAGCTTGAAGTCGAGGGTGTAATGTCGCACTGCCATGACAGGATGCAGCCGTCTGCCATGCCTGGGTTAGGCAGCCAGGTATGGAATTGGAGCTGGTTTTCGGAGAAGTCCAGTTGACACACTGAAGGTGCGTAGTTGCTGCCTCACTGTGTAGCGGGGTTTCGGAGAGTGAGGATGTGAACCCGGGAGGAGTGGCAGGCAATCCCCGGCGGGACGACCCGTTCTCGCAGCGCCAGTGGGAGGGTCTTCACGCCCATTGGCAGCCAAACCCACTGCATTCACTTTAATTATGGCAAACTTGAAATATCATGTGATTGCACTTTAGTCATTGCTAAATCATAGAGGAAGCCTACAAGTGCAATATATCGTTAGGTGAATGCGGCAATCCACTGGGCCGTTTCAAGACTTCCCCAATTACCAGGATGCTATGTCTCAAATATTTGATATGAAATCCTCTGCATGTGTTTATCTGTTCCTGATTTGTACAGTGATCTATTTGTAAATATATACTTTATAATTTGTAAAAATACATCATACTTTGCGCGTGTATTTGTCGTGAGATGTCATTTGTAAATCCGTAATTCTGTCTGTGAAGTGTTGAATCTGCATCTGTGGATCATCCAACATTCATCCAAGCTTCCATTGACGTAATTTTGAGACATTCTTGAATAAATACATGAATAAAGGGATAAAACCCTTAGTATAACTTTTTGGAATAACATTTCGACTGATAATGTATCAGGTTATTACATCCCTCAGTAGCTAGTTATGACATTGTCAGGGACATCTCCGGTCCTAATTTGGGCCATACCAGGTCAAGCTGCTGACGGAGACGACTGCAAACGGGTGCACTGCAGAAGTGTCCTCAGTCAGGTGCACTGGTCATAGCAACGAGCTCATCTTCACCCTACACTCAGATAAGACATCTGCGAGCGCTCTGTAAGACTCTGTAACAGTTTCAGCGAAAGCTGCCCAGTAATCCACACATTTTTAATTCACTTGATCTTATCAGCTGCCTGGCCAGATTAAACTCAGTGCTTATAGCCCATCTGGGAAAGGCACGCCCTGGCAAGCCAGTGGGATTTCTCCTCTGGCAGAGAGAACACTATTGAGAAACCATACCTTTACGGTACCATAATCCACATCAGGTAAAAGCATCTGCTAATGGAGTACTTGATCTGACCCGTCCTGCTTCCAAGGTTATGTTTTCTTTATTTTGTCATTTATTCACCATTTCCTGTTTTATTGAGTTACATCAATCACTGCACAGCACTTCTAATTGGCCTGGAATTTCAAGTCATAACTATTAACCCCTGAGGTAATCATTCCCTCCGCACTGCTGAGCAGGATTCCTGAAGCGAAGACATTTTATGTATCTGCAGACTGTGTTGTGCCAGCTAATGATTGAGATATTTTGAATGTGGTTTGGTTTGTTACCATAGGAGCACCCCTTCCAGAATAATCCATTGAAGGTTCTGCTCAAGAACACGCTGGGAAGTTCCTCAGTGTCTCAGAGTATGTAACAGGATATTACGATCTTAGATTATGGCTAGAGTTACATTCCTCTAAAGGCTTCCTGGTCTGCTTAACCAAATTCCACACAACTCCACACCAGTCATGTAGTTTTCACTGAGCAACATCCAACAGTTTATTGATAAAAGATTTTTTTCTCTGCATTGACAAGAAAGATTCAATACATCAAAACATTTTCAACCACAATGTGAATGACAGGGTGTTGAACCTGCAGAAACCATGATATTGCACACGTTGAAGCATACAAAAACCATTTACAAACATTTTTGGATAAATATCATGCATACAAAAATAGACACTGTTTTTTTGCTGAGATCCTTGTTACATCATTGATCACATTATTGCTACCCGTTGTCTTTTTATCCGTGTACGACTCAGTACTCTGAACCTGGTAGGTAGCTTGAGACAAACAAGACAAGATAAACCCGACATGAAGTACAACACACGCATTGCAGATCTCAAACACACTCTCCAGTTGTGTCCAGTGTGACATGTTCCCACCACGAGGATGGTTTCCGTTTCTCATATAAAAGACCAGACAACAGTGGAACGACTGTGCACTCTACACTCATACACAAACTCCTGAACCTAGGTATGTACAAAGACCATGGACAGAGATCATGCAAAAGAAAATCAACAGTGTGCCGTTGTTGGGCTGTTCGTTAGTCTTCTCTGAATATACCTTATATGAGTGAGAAACAGATCTACGAAACAGGTGATTCAGGTCAGGTGATTCAGTGTGTGGAGGAGGAGAAGAAAGAAGAGAGAAAAACAGGAAAGACAAAGACTGAAGTGACTGCAGTACTCTGGCCTGATATGCGGGCTGAAGGACGAGTTATGACACACAGATGGCTCAACACTCCCATTGACAGCGCTCAATACAACAAAAGGTCAAATACCTAAAGGTTGTGTGTGTGTGCACGTGTGTGTGTGTGCATGTGTGTGTGCATATGTGTGTGTGTGTGTGTGTGTGTGTGTGTGTGTGTGTGTGTGTGTGTGTGTGTGTGTGTGCATGTGTGTGTGTGTGCGTGTGTGTGTGTGTGTGTGTGTGTGTGCAGAAACTGATTGATTGCCCCTGTAGGGCAGAGCTGCGGACAGAAACAGCTGCCCCCCACCCTGCACTGAAGTGCTGACCAATACTGTGTTTCCTAAGTGCTCTGAAAACAGGACGGGGCAGAGCCTACTAGACTACCTTCCAGTGAACAAGCTGCTTTTCTGTGTGTAGCTGTGTGTGTGTGTGCATGTGTGTGTGTGTGCGTGCATGTGTGTGTGTGTGTGTGTGTGTGTGGTGTCGTCTACCCTCCAGTGTACGAGCTGCTTTTTTATTCCCATGTTGGGATGCAAAGAAACAGCAGTTGTGTGTATGTGTGTATGTGTGTATGTGTACGTGTGTGTTAAGTTCTCTTTATTCGTCACACACTTTCAGTGAGCAGTGAGATTCAATCTCTGCATTTAATCTATCATATACTTAGGAGCAGTGAGCACACACACACACTAGGAGCAGTGAGCACACACACACACACACTAGGAAGAGTGAGCACACACACACACACACTAGGAAGAGTGAGCACACACACACACACACACTAGGAGCAGTGAGCACACACACACACTAGGAGCAGTGAGCACACACACACACACTAGGAGCAGTGAGCACACACACACACACACACACACACTAAGAAGAGTGAACACACACACACACACACACACACACACACACACACACACACACACACACACACACACACACACACACACACACTAGGAGCAGTGAGCACACACACACACACTTGGAGCACACTAGGAGCAGTGAGCAGTGGGCAACAGCATTGCCAGGCCCAGGAAGCAGTTGGGGGATTAGGGGCCTTACTAATGTTGAGGGAGGGGAAAGCCCAGTTCATTCCCTCTGACAATGACTATGAGTGCTGTTCATACACACTCATATGTGTGCATGTGTGTATGAGACAGACAGAAAGCACGGAGGCAAGATATCTAGAAAAACAAAGAGGCCAGATTGTAAAAAGCAACAGACACGTGTAGTGTAAATACAGAAAGAGTGCATAGGGTAAGAGAGGGCAGGTGCAGTAGTTTTAGGATAGCGAGGGACCCAAACGGATCAGTATACTCTAGAGCGGACTTAGAGTGGAACAGCATACTCTAGAGCAGATCAGTATACTCTAGAGTGGATCAGTATACTCTAGAACTGACCTAGAGCGGATCAGTATACTCTAGAGAGGACCTAGAGCGGATCAGTATACTCTAGAGCAGACCTAGAGCGGATCTAGACCCCAGGGAAAGGGACTCAACTCTATTAGACCTTCCTTCTCCTCAGGTGTTTCCTCAGGCGTGGATCAACAGTAATATGTACAGCTGTTTTTTTTAAACAAACCACCTGTCTTGTTCCCCTGATAGAGCAGCCAGAGCCAAACCGCTTCTGGACCAGGAGCCGGACCCGGTTCACTCTAGAGCCGCTGCTGTCTGGCTTAGTTCTGGTCCGACTGTTGGGCTGTAGGATTCTCTCCCACCAATGCTGAACTGTGTCTTTAACCCAGGGTAAGTGCTTCAGTGAGGGGGGGGGGGGGGGGGGTTGGGGAATGGACCAGTGTTCTGCGAGGTCAGATGGAGCGAGTGGATCCAGGGAAGATGGCGTGGAGTGGCGTGACGCGGTTTGGCCTG
>NC_045159.1:21902315-21907315 GCF_900700415.2 Clupea harengus | reverse complement strand
CAGACAGGAGACGGTGAGGCAGCGACGAGCTGTGCCTTATCTCAGATTGCGCAATCCCTCACAAACTGGGTTAAGCGCATGCGTAGAACCTATTTAGTTTTGCTGATCTGACGTAAAGCCGCAGTGAAAAAGCACGGAGAGGAGGCAAACAGTATCTCTGCTTCAATGAAGGGAGCATGCGAGAGGCCACCGGTTGGGTTAATGCTTGTTCTGCCGTTACTCTCTTATATTTTACCTTGACTACGAAAATAGAAGATTCTATAGCTAAGCTAAAACATTTCTCATAACTGGACTTTCAATCAAAACGTGAATTGATCAATAATGGGAGATCAATGCCGTAGCTAAAAGATATGATTCAAACCACGGGACAGAAGATAACTCGATCGACTTCTCACATCCAAAGCCAAATTGCTTTGTAAATATTTTGAACCTCAAGAATAGATTTGATTTTGGACGTACAGCGGAGACCCTCAGGGGGCCTGTGCAACTTCTTAAGAGTTCATATTCACGAGTGCATAATCACACATATTAACACGAGTTCATCACAAGCTAGCAGCTGCCAACTGTATGTAGCTACCTTACCTATGTGTGTGTAAAGAATGCTGGTATGAAAAACAACCAGTAGCCTAGTCAATGTGCAAGCTGCCAATTGAATAGTGATTTAAGCTACTGTATTGGGTTTATATATTTGTAAATCTGACTCTGAGTCAGTGCCTCACCAGCCACGAACCTCACCGCACGTTACTGTTCCAGCCTTCCAGGTAATCCCAAATAAGACTGTCGCTTTCTCCCGACTTTTGCCGCCATGAAACCAGGTGAGGGGCGTGTACTAAAAGTGGTACGGCGGAAGATAGACTAAAAGGCTACGTATGAAATACATTGACATTTATGAAATACATTGACAAAGACGAAAACTAAGGACATTTTCTCTATAATTCTATTTTATTTTAGTTAGTTTTGTAAAGACACAATAAAGTTTCAGTTAGTTATCGTTTTTTTATAAAGCCTCGTTTTTATTTTTATTTCAGTTAACGAAAAAAAAAATCACACCTCGTTTACGTTTTTTCGTTAGTTTTCGTTAACTACAATAACCTTGGTGTGTACCTGGGTGTGTACCTGGGTGTGTGTGTGTGTGTGTGTGTGTGTGTGTGTGTGGTGTGTGTGTGTGTGTGTACCTGGGTGTGTCGAGACCCAAATGTGATAAGACTCTCCCTCCACCATTCTCACCTGGTCATATCATCCACACTGTCTGCAGCAAAGTAAAAACTCTTGATCTTCGGATGGCAGGCCTTGAAAGCACTGGAACACACACACACACACACACACACATACACAAACACACACACACACACAAACCGTTTTACAGTGCTCTGACAGTGCATGTCATTGGGGCAATTGTTTTATTGTTTTCCCCCCAGCTTGATAGAAAGTAAATAAGGCCTGAGGCACTCACTATTTTTTGCGGCATTCGTTGGCGCGGTCTATATTAAACTCTGGGAGACTGACGAAACCTTCAGCCTTCTCGTCCTGGGGGACAGAGATACACTTTCATGACACACTTTCAAGGAGACATTTTCAGGACACACTTGGGTAGAGTTTATAAAAACAGCTGCAGTATCTCTAATAACTAACAACTTGTACAGTACAGTGTAGCACAGCACGACCCTTCACCTCCTCGTTGCTGTACCAGTAGAGACAGGAGCCCTTGAGGATGAACCAGTACTTCTTCCACTTCTGAGAGAAGTAGCTCTTAGCGTCCTTCTTCTTCCACAACCAGCCCTCGCAGTCCGCCTGGCCCAGGTCTTTACAGGAGATCCGCCGCTTACTGATGGAGGAGACAGACCCCACTACAGGAGGACAGGAGAGGAGAGGAGGAGGAGGAGGAGGAGGAGGAGGAGGGGAGGAGGAGAGGAGGAGGAAGAGAGGAGAGGAGGAGGGGAGGAGAGGAGGAGAGGAGGAGAGGAGGAGGAGGGGGGGAGGAGAGGAGGAGGGGAGGAGGAGAGGAGGAGGAGGAGGGGAGGAGAGGAGGAGGAGAAGAGGAGGAGGAGGGGAGGAGAAAAGGATGGACAGAGGAGGAGAGGAGGAAGAGAGGGGAGGAGAGAGGAGAGAAGAGGGGAGGAGAGAGGAGGAGAGGAGAGGAGAAGAGTATGGACAGAGGAGGAGAGGAGAGGAGGAAGAGAGGGGAGGAGAGAGGGGAGGAGAGGGGAGGAGAGAGGAGGAGAAGGGAGAGAGGATGAGAGGAAATGGGGGGACAGGAGAGTGAAGATGAGGAGTAACAAGGAGAAAAAGAGAGAGCAAGGAAGAGAGGAGAGGAGAAGAGAAGAGATGAGAGAAAAGAGAGAAAAGGAGAAGAGAGGAGAGAAAAGGAGAGGAGAGGAGAAGAGAGGAGAGGAAAGAAGAAGCGAGGAGATGATATGAGATGATTAATGGAGAGAGCCCTAAATAACAGTCCTGCACACTGCAGCAGTGTATACACAAACCTTAATGTACTCTGGCATCCTACCTACTTGCCCACAACATTCAAGTAGAAAGGTTGTTTATTTATTTGATTTTCATGTGCAAACAAACCTTAATGCACGACCTTTAGCCACTGCTGCAGTATTTTCCTGTGTTGAGTACATTTACAACATTATTATTTGGCTTTGAGCGCTAATGTCTCTCTGGAATCCTGCCCACATCATTCAAGTAGAAAGGTTCTTTCACTTGAACCGTTAGGCGGTGAGAAGCATTGAGGTAAGTGCACACGTGTCAGAGGGGTTTAGTTCAGGTTTTTTCTTTGTGTTTTGCTCTTAACGTAAACAGCAGAAGAGTGTACATTTCCGTAATGAAATAAAGCAGGAAGATGTAAAATGACTGTGTAATGTACTGTGTAATGTACTGTGTTATGTACTGTAGTAGTGTACTGTAGTAGTGTACTGGTTAATGTACTGTAGTAGTGTACTGTAGTAGTGTACTGGTTAATGTACTGTAGTGGTGTACTGTAGTAGTGTCCTGTGTAATGTACTGTGTAATGTAGTAATGTACTGTACAGTAGTGTACTGCGAGGCTGTGTGAAACTTCACCTCTGAGTTTCTTCTTCGACCTTGACAGCAACGATGCCTGATCAAACATCTGCAACAGAACAGGAAGTAAAAACCAGTCAGTTTATGCCTCAAACCAACAGGAAGTAGAAACCAGTCAGTTTATGCCTCAAACCAACAGGAAGTAGAAACCAGTCAGTTGATGTCCAAAACAAAACAGGAAACGGAAACCAGTCGGTTTATGTCCTAGACAAAACAGGAAGTAGAAACCAGTTGGTTTATGCCCCAAACAAAACAGGAAGTAAAAACCAGTTGGTTTATGCCCCAAACAAAACAGGAAGTAGAAACCAGTTGGTTTATGCCCCAAACAAAACAGGAAGTAGAAACCAGTTGGTTTATGTCCTTAACAAAACAGG
This sequence comes from Clupea harengus, assembly GCF_900700415.2. Classification (NCBI taxonomy): domain Eukaryota; kingdom Metazoa; phylum Chordata; class Actinopteri; order Clupeiformes; family Clupeidae; genus Clupea; species Clupea harengus. The sequence goes on along the minus strand of NC_045159.1, from coordinate 21,903,879 downwards.
GCCCTATTCTTCGTATGTGGTTCAATAAAGTCGATCAAATGTCCCATTAGCCAGTTTAAATTAACACGATGATTGAGGACAGGCTATCTCGGTTTGTCCAAGGCTGATCCGCGCTCAAACAATGTTGTTAATTCGAACCAGACTTCACTTATCAGGGCAATTGCACGTGCCCGTCCTTCTTCAAAAGGAGGAAGCGTTCATCACCAAAACCATGATTTTCTAACGGTACAATGGCTACTAAACTCAAAGAAAGAGCCTCTTTTTTTCTCCGCTGGCGAGCAGGGATGATCATGAACGCTTATGAAGAATACAAGACCATAATCATGGCAAAATCCAACACCGCCAACGCTGCGAGAGCAAGACAAGAAGCTGTGTATGGGGCTGTGGATGGAGCGATATCTATGTATGTATATATTACGACAAGTGCGACAGTGGTATAGGGGTAGAGGAATTGTTTAGAGGAGTCGTTTAGTAGCCGCAAGGTTGCTAGTTCGATTCCCCTTACCAAGTGTATTTTCACATATCACAAGCGTCTGCTAAATGACTAAATGTAAATGTATTAATAAGATATTCAATAAATTAAAGCAGTGAAAAGAAATTGTGTGTATTTCTCTCTATTCTTATCATGAGTCCACCTTAATCATTTTCTACAATAATGATATGCTATGGTGTACTAATAACACTGTGATATAATTATGAGTGCTTTGTTCTCCGCATCGCCGACACTACAAAAATGTACCACTCGCAAAAAAGCACTATGCATACAGTCTGTGAGACAGTCAATGCTCGGCTGTGGCGTGAGGTGTTTGCAATAAATGGCTCGAGAAGGTCTTGTAAATAAATTATTCCTTGTCGGCTAAATTGGTAGCGCTCATACAAGAACTCATCATGATGGAATAATGGATCTTGGCGATCTCGAAGAACTCTCTCCCTATGAAACGCTAATCTAACTAATATCGCTCCTTCGCCAATGGGATCTCTGAGGAAGGGAGCTGCCATTTTTTGGAGTGGCAAGCTTATCCAGCTCACTAAAGCTGTTAGCCTGCGCTGGAGCAGGTTCAAGTTTATTGATGTGTTGCTATGGTGATTTAGCCAAAGTTGCTTCGACGAACCGAAAAGGCAGACTTATGTTATCTTATGAAGGTTATGAAACCTTTAAACATGCACTTAAGACATACCTCTTTGATCTCGCTTATCACTCACTGTAAAATGTATTTAACATTTATGGAACATTTATTTATTTACTTATTTCTGTCTCTTTTCAAGTGTTTGTACCTGCCCCCCCCCCCAGCAGCTGTCTCTTAGTTTGACGATAACTGTGCTGAGCAGTCCTTTATGGTGCCAGTGCGGTTAGTACGTTTATTTTATTTTATTTATTTATCTCTAGAAAATCTGTGTGTTTTTTTACAAGTGTAAACCCCCCCCCCCCCCCCTTTTCTTTCCTACTGTGAGGCGCATTGTGTTACCTCCTTGTATGAAATGCACCATACAAATAAAGTTTGATTTGATTTGATTTGAAAATTATCTCGGTAACTCGCTAAACGAGGTACGAAGAATAGGGCCC
>NC_045159.1:21892315-21894815 GCF_900700415.2 Clupea harengus | reverse complement strand
GGAGAGGAAGAGAGGAGAGGAGAGGAGAGGAGAGGAGAGGAGAGAGAGGACAGGAGAGGAGAAGGGTAGAGGAGAAGAGAGGAGAGGAGAGGAGAGAGAGGACAGGGGGGACGAGAGCAGAAATAGGCTGAGATTTGTGATGCGCTCCAGTTGGTCGAGGCCCCGGGGAGGGACACACACCACTTAAATGTACGTGTGTGTGTGTGTGTGTGTGTGTGTGTGTGTGTGTGCGTGTGTGTGTTTGTTTGTTTGTGAGACTCTCTAAGAGGCCTTCAGGGCTTAAGTATAGCCAATTCGCACATGCCTTTTTTATCACCTCTCATATCTATTCAGACTAGCATGAAGTAGTACACACACACACACACACACACACACACACACACACACACACACACACAGAGACAGACATTGTTCACTCTCTCACACTAAACCACATATACACTTAAAAACACATTCTCTCTTTTGCACAAACAAACACACACACGCACACACACACATTCTCCGACACACACATTTGCACTTTCATACACACTTTCTCTCACAGACACACAGACACACAGACACACAGACACACAGACACACACACACACACACGCACACATCCTCTCTCACATGAACTCCTCCTCTCTCTCTCTCACACACACACACATGCAGGGGGACACACATACAAACACAGACACACACACACACACACACAAACAGACACACAAACTTTCTATCTCTCTCTCTTACAGAAACACACATATGTGGACTCACTTAGATACACATATGCTCTCTCTCCCACCCACACACACAGACACACACACACACATACACACACACACACTGACACACACACACACACACACACACACACCTGCAGGGCGAGGGGTTTCCAGCGCATGTTCTTCAGCAGGGCGGGGGCAGAGGTGAGGGTACTCTGGGGCCTCTTCTTCAGTGTGAGGGACACGCCACCAGCGTCCCCACGCAACATAGCAACCAGGTTCTTCAGCTGCCAGCCAACCTGCACAGAGAAATAGAGGGAGAGAGAGAAAGAGAGAGAGAGAGATGGATGTACACACACACACACACAAGTATATATACACACACACACACACACACACACACACACACACACACACACACACACACGTATATATATATACACACACACATACACACACACACACACACACACACACACACACACACACACACGTATATATATACACACACACACACACACACACACACACGTATATATACACACACACACACACACACACACACACACACACACACACACACACACACACACACAGAGACACACATTATTCTGGTGTCTACTATTCACTTTAGAGGACCACATATTTGTTGCGAAACAAATGAACAGGCATGAAGTAGATCTATAATAATAATAATACTATAATATACAGATGAATAATATACATGAAGTAAATCTCTAATAATAATACTATAATATACAGCATAACAAGAGCAGGCCTGCCCAAGAAATCACATGTGAGATAAATCAGCTACGTGATGTGTGATGTTCCACTGGATGATGGATGGAAAGTCACTGTAGATTGAACTTAAAGGGCCTTTCAGACACACACACACACACACACACACACACTGTAGGCTGAACTTATAGGGCCTTTCAGACACACAGGCAGCTGAGATGGGACTTTAGGGGGGGGGGGGGGGCGCTCACCACTGTCTGGTAGTTGACCTGGATTACTTCATCTCCTGCGTGGATCTTTTTACAACGGTCCGCCAGGGACTGCAAACCAAACAGACAGAGAGTGAGAGGAAGAGAGAGATGAAGAGAAAGAGAGAGGAAGAGAGAGGGAGAGAGAGAGAGGAAGAGAGAGAGAGCGAGCGAGAGAGAGAGAAAGAGAAAGTAGAAATGAGAAATTAGCCACGGCCCGCTACTCTTCTCTGCGGTGGAGAGCGCTTTATCACTGTGAATGGATGTAGCGTGACTGCTTGCTTACCATGTCAGAACAGAGCAGAAATCAGATAGAGGAAAGAGACCCAGGGAGGAGTGAGGGAGGAGGAGACAGAAGGAGGGAAAGAGAGAGGGAGGAAGAGCGCTGAGAGAAAGAAAAAGAGCAGAATGAGAGTTCAGAGTAGAAGGAGGAGAAGGAGGGAGAGAGAGAGAGAGAGGGAGAGAGAGAGAGAGAGAGGGAGAGAGAGAGCAGGCAGAGGGAGAGAGGGAGAGAGAGAGGGAGAGAGAGAGAGAGAGCAGGCAGAGGGAGAGAGAGAGAGGGAGAGAGGGAGCGAGGGAGAGGGAAAGAGAGAGAGAGCAGGCAGATAGAGAGAGGGAGAGAGAGAGGGAGGGAGAGAGAGAGAGAGCAGGCATGTGTTCTGGTGCTCACCCCTTCCGTGGTGCCAGTGATGACGTGCAGGCCGTCGTACGTGGACTTGATGTACATGCCCTGTAGCCAGGAGACACACACACACACACACACACACACACACACACACACACACGCTTAAGTGTTACAGTCTGAAAATA
>NC_045159.1:21884815-21887315 GCF_900700415.2 Clupea harengus | reverse complement strand
TAAATGTGCATTTGTATGTGTGTGTGTGTGTGTGTGTGTGTGTGAATGAGTATATGTATGCAGGTGTGCGTGTGTGTCTGTGTGTGTGTGTGTGTGTTGTGGTACCCCAAGCTGCACTTGGTGTCCCACGTGGTTTACAGTTTTTTCCAATCATTTTAGTTCTTGTACCTATACCATGGATACTTTTCCCAAACACTTAACAAAGTGGGCTTTACAGACACACACCTCTGCATATCAGTTAACTTTTGGTGCAAAATGCACTACAACAACCACACCACAATCAATTCTGCCGTAACTTTAACACATGTTCCCTCTCAGAGTAGAATGACCTAAAAAACACTAACAACTTGAAGCATTGCTAATTGCATCTATAAGATGTTGCTGTGTCCTCCAGTTTAGCATAGATTACTGTAGTGTTGCATTAAAAAAAGAGAAAAAACACACACAGACAAACACTTCTTTGGACTACAGTAATAAAGTTTGTAATATGACAGTAAACTAATAATTCTAAAATGCTGCAATATGTTTCAATACAGCCATATGCTAGAATTGCATGTGTTACTGCACTATATAGGCTTACTACATTACAACAAAAAGGCATGAATATGCTACGTATTTACTGCAGTATTTCCAATGCAGTAAATTACATACATCAACACAAGACACAGTCTACCAAAGTACTGTAATACCACTAGAAGTCTGCTGTAGCCCTACAGTAATGCTGATCCATTCTGTCCTCTGCATTTGGTGTCAAACTTTTACATATTTGAACTTCGCATTTACGGTAACATTCTCCTCTGCATTGCATCTTGGAAATAGGTCAATCCAAGCCAAGTATCTGAAGACAGTGTTCATATGTCGGTTTGCCTCTCACAATAGATGAGTGTGGCAAATTTACTGTAATTACTGTAAATTGAATAATTGCATTCTTCAATCACTGTCTTTCACTGATAGACTTACATAAAGAGCAGTACTGTAATAGTGGAAACAACTTTTCAGGAACAGTTACATCTATGTGTGCCTTCTATAGACTCTATTACTACCTGTATTAGAGATAGTGAGAAGTCTGCAAGCCAAAACAAACTAAATCATCTAAATAAACTTTCTGCTAAATTACAGTAAGAATACTTTTTCTTATTCAAGCATACAATTTAATTTGTCTGTCTAAACAAAGCATCTTTCCATCTACAGTGATCTAAATTACTGTAAGTAAGGTTTTGAACTGAAAGTTAACTGTTCTGAACAGAGTATCTAAACATTGGCAAAAATGCTGTAGTTCCACAGTGTTTTGCTGGTAGTGAACATTGAATGGGACAGGTATCCATGCATTTTGGAAGAAGGTGTCATTGCCAGCATTTGTATCTAAGCATAGGGGCAAGTATCCACAGTTTGGTTCACATGGTCTACTGGTGTGCTCCATGTGTTAAGTGTTTTGGGAATGTGAACATGGTATAGGTACAAGAACTAAAATGATTGGAAAAAACTGTAAACGTGGTGAATTCCCTAACCAGGGCTGTACTGGGCAGGCTCTAGGACCCTGGGGAGGTGCTCTGGGGACTAGGGAGGTCAGGCCATCCACTGATTGCAAGCTCAGGTGCAAATGGTTAGGCTAGTTTGGCACCTGAGCAATAACTAGTGCAACAGAGAGTTGAGAGTCAGAGAGAGAGTAAAGCAGGACTGACGAGGGAAGGTTCCAGTAACTTTGTGTTGAAACCTATGGGCTTAAGGCTTTTGAGTTAAGTTTGATTACCTGAGTTGTAAATGTTAGGAGTTAATAAATGAACCTGTTTTACTGAAAAACACTGTGTGTGTCTACATCTGTGTGTGTGTGTGTGTCTACATCTGTGTGTGTGTGTGTGTGTGTGTGTGTGTGTGTGTCTACATCTGTGTGTGTGTGTGTGTGTGTCTACATCTGTGTGTATACATAACCTTGTGCACTTGTGTTTGTGTCTGCATGTACAGCATATGCCTATGAATGTGTGTGTGTGTGTGTGTTGTGTGTGTGTGTGTGTGTGTTGCCTGCTGTGACCACCTGAAGTGGAGACTGCCACGGTGTGTGTGGCCCACTCATGCTGCGTCTGAATCTGAAATCTGGCAGACTGTTCTGAAAGAGTGTGCTTGAGTGAGTGTATGTGTGTGTGTGTGTGTGTGTGTGTGTGTGTGTGTGAGAAACCTGGCAGGCTGTTCTGAAAGAACCCCAAACATATTCTCACGTTCTCTTACCACGTGCAGGATCTTGTTCTCCGTCTCGTACACGGTACAGTCCTGCAGACAGAGAAGCAGAACAGAACAGAGCTTAGGTGATGTGCAGGAACATCACACACACACACACACACACACACACACACACACACAATCAAATCTGGCATGAGGGATTTGGGTTATTTAGATCAGCAATGAACTCCACGGCCAGTTTACACACACACACACACACACACACACACACACACTCACTCAAGCACACCAACACATAGGCACACACACACACACACACACACAC
>NC_045159.1:21877315-21879815 GCF_900700415.2 Clupea harengus | reverse complement strand
GGCCCAAAGAAAACTCCAAAAGTCCATAAAGGGTGGGTGGAGGGGGTTAAGGACAAGGCCGGAGGGCAGGAACCAAGGGTCAGGTGGCCGGCCGGGTGGACGGCCGAACCAGGACCGAGTGTCTGGTGGGCGGCCGGGCGGGCAGCCAAGCAGGGGCAGAGTGTCTGGTGGGCGGCCGGGCGGGCAGCCAAGCAGGGGCAGAGTCTTTGGCGGCTGGTCGGGTGGACGACCAGCATGAGGCGAACGGTCTGGCAGGCGACCGGAAGCCTTGTTGGAACCAAGGAGACCAAGAAGCACCCCCCTGGCCAGGCTCGCAAAGACACAGTCAGAGGATGAGGTTGGGGTTGCAGCACCAGCTGTGGCTGGGGTTGCCGGGTCAGCGACGGCTGGAGTTGCAAGACCAGTGGCTGGGGCAGTCACAGCACCTGGACTGCCTGGTTCACTGGGGCTGGCAGCACCGGGAACCGGGGCTGTGGCACCTAGGACACTGGAGACAGGGGCACCTGGGACAGGACCAGGAGCGCATGGGGCAGGAACGCCTGGAACAGGGGCAGGGACACAGGCGCCTGGGACGAGGACAGGGGCACCTGGGACAGGAGCGCTCTGGACAGGGGCGCCAGGGGTGCTCAGGACAGGGGCGCTCAGGACAGGGGCACCTGGAGCGGAGGCTGCGAGGTCCGGGTCGGCAGCGGAGGCTGCGGGGTCCGGGTCGGCAGCGGAGGCTGCGGGGTCCAGGTCGGCAGCGGAGACTGCGGGGTCCGGGTCGGCAGCGGAGGCTGCGGGGTCCGGGTCGGCAGCGGGGGCGGCAGCGGAGTCTGGGTCGGCAGCAGCATCGGGGCTGCCTGGTTCACCGGGGCTGGAGGCATCGGAGCTGCCTGGTTCACCGGGACTGGAGGCATCGGAGCTGCCTGGTTCACCGGGACTGGAGGCATCGGGTCTGCCTGGTTCACCGCGGCTGGCAGCATCAGAGCTGCCTGGTTCACCAGGGCTGGCGGCATCAGGGCTGCCTGGTTCACCGGGGCTGGAGGCATCGGAGCTGCCTGGTTCACTTGGGCTGGTAGCATTCGGGACTGCAGCATTCAGGCTGCTTGGCTCACTAGGCAGTGCAGGCGTGTCACAGAAGTTGCCCTGCTCTGACCCGGGTTCCACTCTCTGACCAGGCTGAGACTGGGCAGTGGAGGGGCAGTTGGTGGTGTTCCCAGGAGCACGGGCAAGGGTGGCCTGAGAAGCCAGTTCCTCCTGCTGCTGCAGCCAGAGGACTTCAAAGCTGTCCTGGTCAAAGACCAGCAGCATCTTTGCCTGAAAAGCCCAGAAGCTGTAGCATTCAGGACCCTGCCTTGACCAGATAGCAGTGGCCCATTCCAGGGCCTTGCCTGAGAGCAAGAGAATTATATAGGCAATGCGAGACCGGTCGGTAAGAGAGGTGATGGGCTGGAACTTGAGAGCCCAATTGCACTGGGTTAAGAAAGCTCGGCACCCACCTACGTTGCCATTGTAGCGTTGAGGCTCCACAGGGAGATGAGGAGCTGCTGGTGGAAGTTGTTCTGTAACCCAGACTGGCTGGCGGGCTACAATCGCCGGCTGGCGAAAGAGATCCTTCTGCAGCTGCACCAAGACCTGCTCGCGCTGAAGCAGCTTTCAACTTCTGCGCCAACTTCTTGCATCCCTGTTGGGCACTACCTGCTGGGTCCATGTTGATCGGGTCGTTCTGTCAGGCTTTTCTCGGGGATTGAACCCGAGATGCTGGATGTGGGGAACCAGCACTTAGCCCAGTGTGCTAATGAGAGGACCCAATGGCAGGATGATGTTCTCAATGGTTCTTTTATTGAGAAACAAACACACAGATGATAATCCAAAAGCACAGAGGATATGAACAGGGCAAAAGGCCATAAACTAAAGCAGCTACTAAAAGTGTAGCTATGAACGGAACTACGCCCTAGCAGCGAGAGGCGATGCTTGAGAGCAACGCAACAAAAAGCAGTACGAGAACTGCACAGTGAACAAACCTTAAACTCGCGCTAGGCATAGCAAGGAAAACACTAACGACCCGATGAGGGCCACAGAGATTAGCCAGGTATTTATACCCTGGCTAACAGAGAGAAGTGACAATCACAAAAAACGCCAGACAGGTGAGAGCACACAATGGGGAACAGGTGAGAACACAAATCACAATGGGGAACAGGTGAGGGCACACAAAGACAACAAAGGCACATGTGGACACAAATAAGTCCATGATGTCCTTTGGCCACCAGAGGCCGCCAATGTGCCAAATGGTTGCCCGAAGTCGTGACAGTGGGAGGCTTTGAATAATGAAAAATATTTCTCCCTAACTAATCTTGTGTCATTTTTTGCTGGACATAAATCATTAAGTGCTCTTAAATTAAGTGTTCATAAATCATTAAATACAATTATTAACAATATAGGTCAGGTTTCAGTTAAGAAGTAGTTGAATACCATTGTAATCAAAATGTCAATCAACCTACCTTAAACACAGGTCTAT
>NC_045159.1:21864815-21869815 GCF_900700415.2 Clupea harengus | reverse complement strand
ACACACATACACACACACACACCGCACCACACACACACAACACAACTCACACACACACACACACACACACACACACACACACACACACACACACACACCACACAGGAACATGCACATCCACAGGAACACACACACTTTTATACAAACAAAATTACACATGGGAACACACACACCCACACACACAAGTCTTTCCCTTTATTGTCGCTTTCTCTCTTTCCCTCCCACATTGTTCTGATAGTCACAGGCATCCCAGTTCCTGGTAATAATAAGAAAATAAATCACATAATTGTGTGTGTAATGTGTGTGTGTGTGTGTGTGTGTGTGTGTGTGTGTGTGTGCAGGTGACACGGAGAGGGGAGCAAGGAAGAAAGAGAGCGAGAGAGAGAGAGATAGAGTGTTAGCTTGCTTGTATAAGGTGTCTGAGTGTGTGTGTATGTGCGTGTGTGTGTGTGTGTGCACGCTTGCGAGGTGGCAGAGGTAAATGAATAGAATAATCCCTGGGATTACAGCGGATTATGAATGTTTGTTTTCTCAGGAGTCAATTACAAATGGAAGCAAAGATCAAAGAGGAGGAAGATAACGTGAAATAAAAGCCCTCCTCTCACAGAATAACACCCCTCAGTGAAACAAAAGCCCCCCTCTCATGAAATAATACCCCTCAGTGGCTAATAAACAGTGTGAGACAGATACAGCTCCAACAGACAGACCAAGACAAAACACACACTTTACTCTGTAGGAAAACAATGACACACACACTCACACACACACCCACACACACACACTCACACACACTCACACACACACACACGGGCTGCGGGCAGAGGAGGAAAATGCAAGCTAATGTTGAAAAATAACTAAAAATACAGACATGGCACTGGAGGCATGGTGTTCCCTGACAGAATGAGAGCAGACCGAGGGCTTCACACACACACACACACACACACACACACACACACACACACACACACACACACACACACACACACACACACAATCAGGTGGACTGTTCAAGCCTTGCAGCAGAGCACTCACTGTAAAACCACAACTCACAGCTGTCTGAAAAACTACAAGCAGAGGAAAGATGTCTATACGCACCACAACCTGTTTAAACACACACTGTGGCCCGAGTAAAGCTAGCTACACACACTGCAGCCAGAGTAAAGCTAGCTACACACAGTGCGGCCTGAGTAAAGCTAGCTACATACACTGCGTCCTGAGTAAAGCTAGCTACACACACTGCGTCCTGAGTAAAGCTAGCTACGCACACTGCGTCCTGAGTAAAGCTAGCTACACACACTGCGTCCTGAGTAAAGATAGCTACACACACTGCGTCCTGAGTAAAGATAGCTACGCACAGTGCGGCCTGAGTAAAGCTAGCTACACACAGTGTGGCCTGAGCCCTGAAAAGCCCTGACACAAGGAAAGACAGGTGGTCTATAAGTACTGTAAATACCAGATTAAATGTAATGGCTGCAACCAATGTAAGGTTGTCTATAAACACTGCAAGCAGCATCAATTTAAACTCTATAGCCTAAACTCCATAGTCTTCTGTAAAGACTTACAGAGTAAAGTGGTATGCTGTGTGTGTGTGTGTGTGTGTGTGTGTGTGTGTCTGTGTGTGTGTGTGTGAGTGTATGTGTACGTGTATGTGTATGTGTAAGAGGGCACACGTCACCTCACTACTCATTGAGCTCCACTGGCTGCCGGTAGCTGCTCGCATTAAGTTCAAGTCACTTATGCTTGCCTACAGAGTAATTGCTGGTTCTGCTCCCACCTACCTAAATGCTCTTGTAAGGGCAAATGTTACCCCCAGGATGCTGCGCTCGTCTAATGAGTGTCGTTTGGCACTGCCGTCTGTGCAAGTACGGCAATCTAGACTATTCTCATTCGTAGTTCCACGTTGGTGGAACGAGCTGCCTAGCACTACCAGAGCAGGGGCGTCCCTCTCTACCTTTAAGAAGCTCTTGAAGACCCAACTCTTCAGAGAGCACCTCCCTTCCTAACTTGCACTTCTACTAGTACTTACGCTGCACTTACAGAAGTTACATTCCTGCACTTTTTTTTCTACTTCTTATGTAAAATAGTATTTATTGTTACACTAGGTCTCTATTGCTCGTAGCCTGACTGCTCTCTCCCTTGTACGTCGCTTTGGACAAAAGCGTCTGCTAAATGACTAAATGTAAAATGTAAATGTAAATGTAAATGTAAATGTAAATGTGTGTGTGTGTGTGTGTGTGTGTGTGTGTGTGTTTAACTGTGTGTGTGTGTGTGTGTGTGTGTGTGTGTGTGTGTTTAACTGTGTGTGTGTGTGTGTGTGTGTGTGTGTGTGTGTGTGTGTGTGTGTGTGTGAGTGTGTGTGTGTGTTTGACTGTGTGTGTCCATCCTCACCAGAGCGCACAGCAGGTCCACGGCCTCCAGTATGAGCTCCTGGTGTCCGATGCGGGACACGCCCAGGTCCTCCAGCTCCTGGTGTGTGATCCGGAGCAGCTGCTCGCCGCCAACCTTCTCATGCTCAAAGTTCTTGATGTACTGCTGCAGACAGTCATCCAGACCTGCAGGGGGCAGCACACAAAACCATCATCAACATGATGAGAGGATAATCTGCAAGTCAACAGTGAAAACAGGTTCCCTGTGGAAGACTCAATGTGTAGAATAGTCCAAAAAATGACATCCTGTCTTTTCCTAAGCATTATTACTTGACCTCAGTGAAAAACATCATGAGGTCAAGGTAAGATGAGAAGAAGAATTTATTAGGACTTAAGAAAAGACAACTGCTGTGCTAAGAGAATCTGACCGCACTAAAACACGAGACTACCTAATTATGTGACGGCTGCCGCAGGGAATTGTGGGAAAGCATTATCTCCTTTCCTTCTGTAAAGGATGGTCCAGTGTCCCCTATGCTGAAGGAGGCTCCAGTGTCCCCAATGCTAAAGGAGGCTCCAGTGTCCCCAATGCTAAAGGAGGCTCCAGTGCCCAATGCTAAAGGATGCTCCAGTGTATCCTATGCTAAAGGAGATATGGAAGGAAGGAGGCACTGAAACACCTCTCCTAAGCATTGAAAGAGTTCAACCAGCTCTTATCATGGCTGCCACTTACATACTTCTGGGTCATTTCCCTCAGTTAGGAATCTTCCAAAGCAAAAAAGACTTTTCTCAGAAGGCTAAAATATTTACACTCCTTCCCCCATGTTTGCTCTATGTGTGTCTGTTTGCCCCCCCTTATGTGTGTCTGTTTGCCCCCCCTTATGTGTGTCTGTTTGCCCCCCCCCCCCCCCCCCCTTATGTGTGTCTGTTTGCCCCCCCCCCCCCCCCTTATGTACCGTGGTTCTGCTTAAGGGAGTTTTCCCTGCCCCTGTCGCCATTATGCTTGCTCAAAGGGGGGTTCAGGCGAGGTAAAGCACCTTGAGACAATTGTATTGTTTTGACGCTATATAAATAAAATTGAATTAAAATGAATTGTATCTAATTTGTATATAATTCATTAATGCTCAGAAACTATTGAAGGACATATTAGGGCTTCTACAATAGATGTATGATATGGGACACACACACACACACACACACATTCAAATGCACACACACACGCACACACACACACACACACAAACACACGCACACACACACACACATACACACACACACACACACACACACACACACACACACACACACACAGAGACACATTCAAATGCACACACTCAGGTACACGGACACACACACACAGCCTCTGGTGTCCCTTTGTCTGTTTACACCCTCTCATACTGAAGAAAAACTCGCCACAGTAATTACTTCAGCATCGCTGTCACTGTGGCTCTTATAAAAAAACATTGAAAACACAGAGTCAACTCCACCACACACACACACACACACACACACACACTTTTCGCTTTCTCAGTGTGTACAGGCGTGTCATTTATAGCTCCTTTGAAGGTCTAGCCACAAGGTGATGTTACGTAAAAATTTAAATGATTGATGAAGAGATTGGTCAACCTGGCTTTTAATAGGAAACGTGACTGCGTTTAGACTGCGCGTGCATATGTGTGCGAGAGTCGGTGTGTGTGTGTGTGTGTGTTTGTGTGTGATGTGAGATGTAGTAGTTTTTGTGTTTGTGTCAGCATGAACACGCTTCTGTTCTGCGACTAAAGATAAACATCAGGCAATAACACAGGACAGTAAACACGATACGCTTTACATATGTGTGTGTGTGTGGGTGTGTGTGTGTGTGTGTGCATGTGTGTGTGTGTGTGTGCTGTCTGTGTGTGGTGTGTGGGTGTGTGCATGTGTGGGTGTGTGCATGTGTGTTTGTGGGTGTGCTGTGTGTGTATGTGGTGTGTGCATGTGTGTGTGTTTGGATGTGTGGATGTGTGTGTGTGGGTGTGCTGTGTGTGTGTGTGTGGGTGTGTTCTCATCCTTTCAGTATATTTAAACAGGGGATGGAAAAAACGAGTCTTTACCTAACTCTCTCTCTCTTTCTTTCTTTTTCTGTTTGTCTCTCTCTCACTCTGAGCCGCTTTCTATCTCTTTTTCCTTTCTTGCTCTTCATCTTTCCTGCAATGGCTCATCTATAGTTCATACACAAACACACACTCACACTCACACACACACACACACACACACACACACACACACACACACACACACACACACACACACACACACACACACACTCATCTCAAAACCCATATATACCCAGACACAGCACACTGGAGACATTGTTAAAGCATTGATTTGCAGCTGCCCAAATACTTCTGGTGTCTATGTACTCTCTCTCTCTCGCTCTCTTTCATTCTCTCTCTCCATCCATTTCTCTCTCTCTCTTTCTCTCTCTCTCACACACACACAGACCTAAGACTATTGTCACAAAATGAGGGTAGCTGTTTGGCAGGGCCAAGGGGTTGCCATGGAAACGAGCGTCCCCCCTCCTCAGCTTCACCCATTGATCCTCTTGGAGTGGTGTGTTATTGTCAAACCATTTCTCTCTCTCACACACACACACACACA
>NC_045159.1:21849815-21852315 GCF_900700415.2 Clupea harengus | reverse complement strand
AACAACACGTTTTATGAGTATGATCTTGTGAACTGAAAAAAGAGACGTTCCCGATGTCGTTGCTGTTGATATTTGTTAGCGAGTAACGGTCATATTGTAATGGTTTATTGTATCAAACTCGTAGTGACTGAGATCGCTACAATATCCAACTTAACGATGAACAATTTTCAGGACTGTTTGTAGCTTTCCAGCTATCTGTCTGGACACAAGAATGTTTCCATACAGATATTAATAAAGTACATATCTATCTATCTTATTGACAGTATTGAAAACTTTGTCATTGTATTGTAGATGAGCAGTTTTGAGGGTTTGTGCTCTCTTAGCAGATGTGGTTGGACTGGAGTTAGCTAACTCAGGTCCCAGGTGTTGTGATTGGGCAAATCAGTGTGATCAGCAGGGTTTGGCCGACCTGCATTATAAAAAAAGATTAAGTAACCGTATCATAGCCAAGCCAGATCACGCCACTGTGTGTGGTTTGTTTATTTACAACAACGGGACTAGCATTCTCACGCTAGCAAGCTTGCACGATATGCTACCCAACTTTATGCTACCATTATGCTACCCAACAGCAACCCAACAAAAACGTTTTATAAATGACCTGTGAGAAAATGTCTTCCGCAAATCCGGTCATGAGTGGTTGGTTGCCAGCCTGTCCACAGTTTGGTACCGTTAGATGCAACGAGACCGCCCGGTAAACGTACTAAGGCTGGATCTGTGCTAGCGTTATCCACCTGTCTTAGTCTCTGTATCCAGATTTTCTGTTGGGTCGATTTAGATTTTACCGTGGGAAAACGAAAAAAAAGCCTAAACCTAATTCTTTACATTCCTTGGTACATCTGGTATTACAACCCCAAACACAACACGTCTTCGGCATGACGTTAATCGATTCGTAAATTAACTACTATTGTACTGTCCTCGTTGAGGTGTGATAACTTCAACTAGACAGCGAGCTAAACTCTCTTATATTCATAAAGATGAAGAATGTCTTGTATTCTTGTTTGCAGATTTATTCTTCAAATTGTACTGAATCCACGACAATAAATTCAAGTGATCAAAGGGTGAAAGAGTAAACTAGAACACAAAAAGCTAAATGTTGCAATTAGCCAAGTCACCTAGTTCCATGAAGTAAAGAAAGCACATGTTAAGCTAACTGTTAACATTTCCTAATAGCATCCACGTTTTAACATTGCCTTTTTTAGCATTATAACTACGTTTTTAAACAATGGAATTAACTTAGTTATAACAAGATACAGCGATGCCTCTGCTGGGGAATCAACCTGTAATAAGGAATCTCTCCGGTGTAATGACCGTCAGCCTGCCGTTTCTACATTATTCTGAACAATTTTACCTGCCTACTTCCTGCACGGCTCAAAATTACAACGTCAAAATCAAAGTCTGGATGAAACTGAAATTTTTACAAATTCGACAATTCAAATTAAATGCCTAGAGGCAGAACAACTATAAACTACTATGCTATGATACTATACTAACAACTGTTGACAGGATGACAGTTAGCCACCCGGAAGTACCTTGGCAACCTTTGTTTACAAACATTCTGATTAGGTCTATACAGTTACTTGCCAAACCGATAGAAGACATTCCTCCAGAATACCTCTATTTAATGATTTTGTTGCCGTTTCGTGATTTCCGCTAAGAAAAAAATTGTTCTTCAGGCTAATAGAACTTTAAAGTTTGAAGTGTTGCGTAGCAACCCATTACTTGCTGACTTTACAATGACTTTCCGTTACGTTACAGTTTTTCACAATTGCTAACACACGTTTTTCAAAAAAATAACGGCTTTCTCAAAACTGAACACAGAAAACTGAAAACCTCTCACACAAAATGCTAAACCTGACACTCCCTTTGCAAGATGACTCTTTGCCATCAAATCTCTTGACTGTTCACAAAATGGAACTCGTGTTTTCATTTGGTACACACAGCCATTTTGTCAAAAGACACACACATACATTCATTGAGTACACACAACTAAGAATTTGCTGCACACTACCAAGCATTTACAGCACACAGAAGGGCAAAATTGAAAACACAATCATCGAAATGGAACACACCATACGAATGACAATGACTCTGGAGAATGAGCCATTTCTCCTTTTGTAAAATGTCTCAGTGTAGGCCTACTTTTTTCATAGTCAAACAGCACACAAATATGCAGCAAAAAAAGGTTTATTCTGGCACACAGAGACAACAGTACAATACTGTAAACCGGCCTGCTCAATGATGGCAGCAACTGTGAAGCGGCTGAGGTTAGGTTGGACCCTCTGGCCAGCCTCCCTCATGCTCAACCCATGGTTGAGAACATGGTCTACAACAGTTCCCCGGATTTCATTTGAGATCACCATTCTCCTTCTCTCTCCTCCTCCTTCTCCTTCTTCTCCTTGTCCTTCTCCTCCCCCTTGTCCTCCTCCTCCTCCTCTGCCTCCTCTCCCTCCTCCTTCTTCTTGTCCTCCTCTTCCTCCTCCTCTTACTTCTCTCTGTCCTC
>NC_045159.1:21842315-21844815 GCF_900700415.2 Clupea harengus | reverse complement strand
ATAGAACACTTAGAACAAGGGGACACTTAGAACAAGGGGACACATAGAACACTTAGAATAAGGGGACACTTAGAACAAGGGGACACTTAGAACAAGGGAACAGTTAGAACAGTTAGAACAAGGGGACACTTAGAACAAGGGGACTCTTAGAATAAGGGGACACTTAGAACAAGGGGACACTTAGAACAAGGGAACAGTTAGAACAGTTAGAACAAGGGGACAGTTAGAACAAGGGGACACTTAGAACAAGGGGACAGTTAGAACAGTTAGAACAAGGGGACTCTTAGAACAAGGGGACACTTAGAACAAGGGGACACTTAGAACAAGGGGACTCTTAGAACAAGGGGACTCTTAGAACATGCTTTTTTCCTCAGCTCGTGTCTGACATAAGGTGATGAAATTCACAGAGAATATGCACGCCATATTCAGAATTGTAATTTGTGTCTCAATCTCTGTAAGAAGTTATGGAGCGAGGTCGCTTAAGTTTTGAGCAAGATCTGCACAATTAATACATTTTGACAAGAACACAAGAAACAGGTGGTTGTGGTCAATGATTTCCAATCTAGATACTAAACCTACAGTCACTTCCTAAGTGACTGAAGGAGTAAGCACTCTATTGTGTATATAATAGATTAGCTGCATACAATGTGATATATTCAATTATCTCATCAAATATTAGAAGAGGTTGGATGGGGACAATTGCAACAGGAATTACAACTGTCACTGATCCAATCCACTGCAACCAGCAAGCGTAGCTAGCGAGTGAAATGGCTAGCCACTTTTGTGAGAAGATTGGTCCTGCAAATGAAGCTGGTCTGAGTATGTCAACAGGCTTAATAATAGACTGCTAACCCTGTTTTACATAAAAAAATATTTCTGACAGTTAGACACGAATTGGATTAAGAAAATATAACAATGATGTGTGGAGGGAGGTTTAGAGTAGGCTACAGGCAGCAAGGAGAGGGCTGTTGCGGTTTGTGACACTTTTGGTTTGTAAGCCACTATCTCACGCCACGGCCTGTATTACTCACTGAGTGAGGAAATACTCACTGTATTAAGATGAAACTAAAGAAAAAGCAAGGCATATGTGCTTGAGTTAGTGAAGAAAATATTGAAAAAAAGATGTATGTTGCATATATGATACAATGAAAGGTGTCAGTTACGCCACTTTTCTACAACCTGACAAAAAGGAGAACATTTTTGTCTGTAAAAGTTGTGTGTTGTCTGTAAAAGTTGTGTGTTGTCTGTAAAAGTGTTCCATCTGTCCCCCTGTCATCCTGTTGCATAATGGTGGGATGCCTGTAGGTTCTGTTTTGTGATTTAGTGAAGTTTGTATGCAAGAAATATTTTCATTTGAATCTAGAAGTGTTATTGTGAAGTCTAAATTCTTCATTTCTAAAATGGGATCTGGTTTAGGCGTAGCAGTGTCTGTCTCACAGTGGCTTTTCATTTTAATCTCAGGCCCTTACTGAGCCGGGCAGAAATCTCCCTCTAATAGTTTCATAATGTGCACGTAGTTGCATAATGTTATTCGTGAACCCCCGTACTAAGACCTACTTGGAACACACACACACAAAGTGAGACAAACAGAGACACACACATGGACCGATACAAACAAACACACACACACACACACACACACAGCAGGTAGTTGACACCAGGTGGAATGGTGCTTGGAACAGGTGAGATGGTTCCACCAGAGCAGATGTGGCGTCTTCCTGTAGCGTGACTACGGACCAGACCTCTGTGTCCAAACACAACAGGAGATTAAGGCCACCAATCTGACCCCTGCCAAAAAGGCAACATGGACACACTCCCAGTGGACCTGGGGCAAAGGTTTGGCTCCACTTGAAACGTAATTCCATCCAGGATTTGGCTTTAATCTGCGTTGGGGTCAACAAGCCCTTTCTGTTTGTAGTCAGGGTTTTGATGAAACACAGCAGACTGGAGGGGTTTGCCTGGCCTCCCCCGAGCCCTGTGTGTGTTTGGAGTGCTGGCCTCCCCCGAGCCCTGTGTGTGTGTGTGTGTGTGTGTGTGTGTGTGTGTGTGTGTGTGGTGTGTGTGTGTTTGGAGTGCTGGCCTCCCCAGAGCCCTGTGTGTGTTTGGAGTGCTAAAATGCTGTTTCCTGCACTGTTTGGGGACTTCTGGATTATTCATCAGCTCTGCTGCTGGGCTCCGGGGCTCTGAGAGAGCGCACTGGAGTGGAGCTGGAGTCTGACTCTCACCTCTCCTCTCCTAACTTTGACTCTGGCACCTCCACCTCCTCCTCTCCTCTCCACCTCTCCTCTGACTCGGGCACCTCCTCCTCTCCTGTCCTAACTCTGATTCCAATACCTCCACCTCTCCTCTCCTCCTCTCCTCTCCTCCTCTGACTCCAGCACCTCCACCTCTCCTCTCCTCCTCTCCTCTCCTCCTCTCCTCTCCTCCTCTGACTCCAATGCCTCCTCCTCTCCTCTCCTAACTCTAGGACCTGTGTGTGTAACTCTCTGCATCCTGTGTG
>NC_045159.1:21752315-21839815 GCF_900700415.2 Clupea harengus | reverse complement strand
GCGATTGACGAGCAAATAATTACTGACGTCTCGATTTAAACCAATTACGGGAGGGTAGCCTCTGAAACAGTCTCTTGTGACTCGTTTTAAAGGATGGAGACGAGGAGCCTCCGCACCTCGCCAATACTAGCGTTCACGACACGAGCTACACGAGAACTGTCACCGCCTTGAGGAGGTACAGGAGAGAGAGGGATTTAGCGCCCCCGGGTGTCTCGTCAGACGGATTACATTCCCGACGACGTCTCGCCCCAACCACGGAGAAAGTTTTCAAACTGCGGAAGTAAATAGCCTAACACTCAAGTGTTACTCCTGAACTCGAAGGCTTCTCATGTTAGGCCCATCTGATGGAAACATCTCTTGCCTAACGTACTGGATGGACAGGATGTGTGTTTCTATTCACCTGCAAAACACCTTCATTTTGTTACAAGCTATTTTACCGTGATGGTGAAGGCTTTTTGATAATCTCCATGATTTCTCAATCAATGCCGGTCGCCCAATTAATATTACAGTTTCGCTAATAATAATGATAATAATAATAGTAATTATATAACAAAAAAAAATATTTTTTTGATTAAAAAATGATGTGGCTTCCAGTTCCAGGATGGATAGTGGATGGATGCTGAGTTCTGCACATTTTGAGTCAGCAGAGGCCAGTCATCACCCCAGTGGGGCATGCTGCTCTGTCCTCTCACAGAGATGTGTGTGTGTGTGTGTGTGTGCTGCTCTGTCCTCTCACAGAGATGTGTGTGTGTGTGTGTGTGTGTGTGTGTGTGTGTGTGTGTGTGCTGCTCTGTCCTCTCACATAGATGTATGTGTGTGTGTGTGTGTGTGCTGCTCTGTCCTCTCACAGAGATGTGTGTGTGTGTGTGTGTGTGCTGCTCTTTCCTCTCACAGAGATGTGTGTGTGTGTGTGTGTGCTGCTCTGTCCTCTCACAGAGATGTGTGTGTGTGTGTGTGTGTGTGTGTGTGTGTGTGTGTGTGTGTGCTGCTCTGTCCTCTCACATAGATGTGTGTGTGTGTGTGTGTGTGTGTGTGTGTGCTGCTCTGTCCTCTCACAGAGATGGGTGTGTGTGTGTGTGTGTGTGCTGCTCTGTCCTCTCACATAGATGTGTGTGTGTGTGTGTGTGTGTGTGTGCTGCTCTGTCCTCTCACATAGATGTGTGTGTGTGTGTGTGTGTGTGTGTGTGTGTGTGTGTGTGTGCTGCTCTGTCCTCTCACAGAGATGTGTGTGTGTTCATGCTGCTCTGTCCTCTCACAGAGATGTGTGTGTGTGTGTGTGTGTGTGTGTGTGTGTGTGTGTGTGTGTGTGCTGCTCTGTCCTCTCACAGAGATGTGTGTATGTTCTGTCCTCTCACAGAGATGTGTGTATGTTCTGTCCTCTCACAGAGATGTGTGTATGTTCTGTCCTCTCACAGAGATGTGTGTATGTTTGTGGGTATGTGGGCTATTGTAAGAATTGTCTGTGTGCATGCTCCATGTGAATCCAAAGTGTGAGATGGTAGTGTGTGTATGTGTGTGTGTGTGTGTGTGTGTGTGTGTGTGTGTGTGTGTGTGTTTATGCTTGTGTGTGTCTGTGTGTGTATGTGCCAGATGTCCCACTGACTGGCTGCATTTCGATGAGACAGAGGAGAAGAGAAGCTTTAGGGGAAGGAGCGCTGAAGAGTGGACCAGAGTTCAAGGTCTGTGTCAAGTAGCATCTATCAGCCTCTGTCAGGAGATGACACTGGATGCAGAGGACCTGCAAGACTCTGAAGACATGTTTGGACTTGATCTCACTAAAATGATTCCCTGTATTTACAACTCCATTGTTCTGGATTCGTGTTTTTTTTTTTTTTGGCTCCTCGTGTGATTTTGCACAAAGCGCCTCGACCCCAAGGTGTTTTTGAACAGCGTTACCCTGATTCAGCTGACTAACGCAGAACGATGCACACGTTGAAGTATGAACTCAGCATACTGTTCATCACGTAGTCTCCTCAGGGCCGAAGTGGCTTTTGAAAAGTTTCTTTTGAAGCGAGATGTCTGAGGAGATTGTGTTTGTTTGTTTATAGAGACAAAATCGTTCACTGACAAGACTATGCAAGTTGTGACCAATCTTGGGAAAAGTGCCATTGTGTTTAAATCATAAGAAATTATATACTCTGTTATATAACTGTGTAATCTAATTCGCGCCCACCATATTTAAAGTTCCTCCCCAGCTGTCTCATCTGGGTCTGTGACACTGTGTGTTTGTTTCTAACAGACCCCATCAGGAAGCACACCCATCTTCCATCAGTGCAGACCCCACAAGAGCACACCCATCTTCCATCAGTGCAGACCAGGACTGACCCAAGTACGAACATGGCCCTGATGTGGCTCAGCTACATGCAGAACATCTCAGTGGTGTAATGGGTTAGGCTGGTATCTCAGTGGTGTAATGGGTTAGGCTGGTCGTGTATCTCAGTGGTGTAATGGGTTAGGCTATGTCTAATTTGTGTTGTCTGTGTTCAGTGTGTGTCCACTGCACAGAGTAAGCCACTTCGTGATTGTTGTACAGTGGATAATGACATCCATTTGGTCTTGTTCTCTTTAATTAAAAGTTGTGATTATGATGCACATTACATAATCCAGCCCTCCAGGTGTTATACCAAGCTAGTGCATATGAGATGATCTCCAAAACACACTCAACATGTGTGTTATGTAATCACTGTGTGATTATCTTTAGCTGATTCAACACGGAGCAGACATGTGCATACACATGTGCACACACTCACTGTTAAATGTGTTATTAATGGGTGAAGCAACTGCCTTCTCCTAGCCACTGACGAGATGCTGTCACCCTGAGTTAAAGTCAGTGTATGTGTGTGTGTGTGTGTGAGACGCTTTAATAAGGGAGAGGGGGGTCAGTGTATGTATGTGTGTGTGTGTATGTGCGTGCGTGTGTGTGTGTGTGTGTGTGTGTGTGTGTGACGCTTTAATAAGGGAGAGGGGGGTCACGCAGGTCTCTGCTTCGCTAGAACAAAGAGCACCACGTCTTTGTCTAGCACACCACCTCAGAACAAAAAACCTGACCCTTGACTTTCTCCTTAGACCACGGACCTGCACACAATACACATACACTTCTCTACCCCTAAAACACACACCATACACACACACGCACACACACACACACACACTGCAGTCAAAGAGCACCCAGCTGACCTGGGTGGCAGATGCTGAAAGGCAAGGACACAGCTGGTGGAGGTTTCTCTATTGTGGTGATATAGCCTATATGTAAACATTTTAGTTTTAATTTTTAGTTTTTTAGCAGGGAAGTCGGTGGTTGAAGTTTAGTTTACCAACGTGCCACTGCCCGATCCGTACCAGCTGCCCGACCCGTTCTGCACATGTGCATGCATTCACAGTCACACTCGGAATCAAAACGTATTCCTGTTCGATTTGTATCATGTACATTTTACGGTGTTTGAACCACGCATAATGCATTGCCAGTTATATAACCGAGATAGGCGGACGAAGCCTTGCGAAGCTTTAGAAGATTCTTCTTAATTGTGCCGTAGAAAGATCCGGAGCTTCGAAGACACACACCACAGTGACATCTGGTGGTGTGCAGAAATGATAGCAGCAATGAACTCGAGACTGCGGCGAAAGAATGCATATTACTGACAAAAAACATTGGCGTTTCATCCATAATAAAGAGAAAACACTCCTTGACTGAAGATGTTATCTTTCGCGCAGCTTCTCTTGTCTTTGCCTCCGAACGTGTGCTACGGCAGAGCCTGTTTCAATTCTCCTTCCGTCTCCAACAGTAGTCTGGCGTAGACTGGAGGTCACGTGTTTCTTGTCTGGAGGTGGCGCTTCAGTCTGCAGCTGAACTCTCCAGAACAAACAGACGAAACTGAAACTGGGCCTCAACATCAGGATATGACCGATTCTTCTTAGAATATGTGCTCATGCCGTGTCGGTACGAGTGTATAGAGTGACATTGTTCACTTAACAGTTGTAATGAAGATCGAAAAGTTTTGAAATGTAAGTAACCGCTTTACCAAACTCGTTGAATAGGAGTCAGGTACTACAACAACTTAAGGGCAGTAGGTGACGTGAACGTTGTAGTAACACGGAAGAAGACTCCAACAGTTTTGAACTCAGTAAATTATCTACATTATAGATTGCTAGTTAAATTAAATTTGATAAATTGTTACAGACTGTTTTACTGATGTAAGTTATAGCACAAACTGGCGGTGTCTGTGTCAGTTTAGCTGCTCAGTAGCCCGTTTTATTAAGGGGTTTAGCAGGCAGGCCACAGCAATAAGCTTGTTGGAAGTCGGACGTGTTGGAAGTTCGGCACTTGTGGTACACGTTTCGGCCTAACCCCATATATCAGGTTACCACACAAAAGGCGTGATATGGGCTTGTTTGCTACACGATCCTCTATTTTCATGGAAACATTTGGAACTGTATACTATGAGGAGAACTCGAGTCACAACTCGAAAGATATGATCAAAGGTCAACCAACGCATGGCTTAGAACTGTTGGATGTTCACACAGTCCTTTCAAAGTCATTATAGGGACACAGTTTCTAGTTTAGTATCTGTCCCTTTCAAGCACTTACAGTTCAATGTTTCACATGTGGACAGATAGTGTTTTTATTCTGTACATAAAACCCTACATTATCATGTCAGTACACTGATCCGTTGTTTTAGTGCAAGATAGCTATCCGTCTCACTATCTTAAATGAGTGATGGCAGTCAAAAGAACATCTATCCACACATATTTCATATTTTTTATAAAAGCTTTGTAGTTGCAGGTGCAGTAGCGTGAGCTAGTGTAACTTCTATGGGATGCTAGGATTTAAGCAGAACGTTCAGAGATGACCACATAAGTGCATGGCAACTGAATTTAGCCATATGTATCCTTTACTGTTCATGTTCTGTCTACTTCTGTCTGCATGTCAATGTGCCCTCCTGCATTTGTCTCTGCAGCTTTACGTAGTGTCAAGAGCTCCTCCTCTGAACCTCAGCGGCCCCTGCCACAGTCACAGAGACGCTTGAAATGGACACAGATTTGATTCCGGTCGGCCGCGGGGCCTCCGCGCACGGAACCGAGTCTGGCGGCGAGGAGGAAGATGATATGATGTGGGATCGAGACTTGGATCTACCAGACACGTGTGTGACACTTGCGTGCTTGTGTGCTTATACTCCAGTGGTTTCATTTTCCCCTTACATTTTTCTAATAGTCTAAGACTTTTCGTACAGATGCTCTTGTAAGAATCAAACTGAACCATGAATTCTGCGCTGCTTTTTGTTTCCAAACTCCCCCAAAAGGGGGAAGTGAAATATATCTTTGCAAATATAACAATGCTTTCATGCCATGTTCACCTTTTAGATGAATAAACTGCACCTTCTCTTTCTCACCTGTTGCACCTGTGTCCTGGGGGCATCTAGGTGTGACGTCGAGAGGGCTGCCTCCCCGGCTCCAAGTTACCTGTCCATGGAGAGTGGGACTATGGACTTCAGCGGATCAAACCCTGACCCTGACGACCTTACAACCAGGTGCCGCTCACGTTGGGGTTTGCTGCTAATAGAGACTAGGGTACTAGGAGCTAGCCTGGTATAGCCACACAAATTCACTTCTTATAATCCCAGCGAAAACTGTGGCGGAACCAATAGGTGAGTGGAGCCAGGCTAACTAGGAGCTGCCCTGTAAAAGGTTTGACTGTATCCTGAAAGAGGTGTCAGTCTCTACAGATCTAACAGAGAATCACCTCTGGCTTATTTATTTCATCATAAAGATAGGTGGATAGGTTGAGATAAAAACAGTTGAAAAAAAAAACAAATAAGCAAATGTCAAGGACACTGTATGAAGCCGTTTGTAAAGACACAATATTAGCGATGATCTGTTATAAGTCCTCCTTATTTCAGGCATTGATGAGGTGTTGTTCCTACAGGATTGAGCTGGAGAGACCAGACTCCTGTGTTTCAAGCATCTACTCTCTGGAGAGTGACGAGGACGTGGAGAAGGAGATGAAGCCTGAACTCAGGTAGTGTGTGTGTGTGTGTGTGTGTGTGTGTGTGTGTGTGTGTGTGTGTGTGTGTGTGCGCGCACACAGACCCCTCTCTGTGCATCTCTCATCTGCAGAAATAAACAAGACAACCTGTCTAATTGACTTGGACATTAATTAAAAGGGACGTTTTCAGTATTGCCTGTTTTTACATAGTTCCCACACAAAATAACCTAATGAATGCTAATTCTCCTAAAATGTCTGATTCAGTCAGACCCAGATGGCACTGCACAAGTGGGACTCACCCTAGCTGCCCTGTCTGCTGATGGCACTGTGCACAAGTGGGACTCACCCTAGCTGCCCTGTCTGCTTCTGTGTTTAGGGTCCGAAAGAAGGCCAAAGTCATCCCATACAACGCAGCTAAACCGGAGCTCGCCATCGACCCCAACCAGAAGAGGCACCCAGCTCTGACCGTCAAGTTCACTTTCAAGGTTTGGCTGCACTTCTAGTAGAGACAGGACTCTAGGCTTGGGCCTGATAGTAGAGACAGGACTCTAGGCTTGGGCCTGATAGTAGAGACAGGACTCTGGTCTGATAGTAGAGACAGGACTCTAGGCTTGGGCCTGATAGTAGAGACAGGACTCTGGTCTGATAGTAGAGACAGGACTCTAGGCTTGGGTCTGATCAGCACCAGGTCTGCTCTGGGACAGATGCCCAGGGCTGACTCATAGAAAGGACTAATGCACAGAATACATACATACAGGACATCCACACACAGCTCTGTAGACTAATGCACAGAATACATACATACAGGACATCCACACACAGCTCTGTAGAAATGCAGCTTTGAAAAACCTGTAAAATATTCAGTTTTTAATAACTTATATTTTTGTATAGCGTATATTATATAGGATTTTTTTTGTACAGTGGATATTGTATAGTGGATATTTTTGCTCATAGTGTTTTTGCTTTACATTTCAGTTCCTGGAGCAGGTCTTGAAGAAGCTGTCTGAGTCTCACCTGAAGTTCTTCAAGAAGTACCTGTGGGAGCGCTACCCTGAGTTCTTCAGAGACCCACTGGATGGCCTGGACATCCTCGACCTGGTGGACAAGATGCTGGAGTGCTGTGACATTGAATTGGCCTTAAAGATCACCACGCATGTGGTTCAGTACATGGGACAAAAGAAGCTTGTCGAATACATAACAGGACACCTTCAAAGGAGTAAGAGCAGCTTTATGGATTAGGGATGATGTATAGTCCGCCAGTCAGTAAAGGAAAATAAATCCTGATAGGAGGAACATGACCCCGACACACAGCTTATTATATAGTTACTTGCTCAAAACATTCCTTCAAAATACCTATTTTAATGATTTTGTTTAGTGACAAAATAGTTCTTCATGCAAATAGAACTTTAAAGTTTCAGGTGTTGCATAGCAACCTATTACTTGCTGACTTCAAGTTACAATGAATTCCCGTTATGTTAAGCGAACAGACTACTTGCGGAATGATATGAAAGATGTGAATTAGAAGCACAAAACCTGTTACCAACGGCAGCGGCCATTCATTTTTTGCAGCGGTCATTATAAAGAATTATTATTATACGGCTCCTTAGAATTTTGCCAAAAGTTTCATTGTTTGAATGGGCCACCCCAAAGTTTGGAGGTCTGATATTTCTTTATAATGACTGCTGCAAAATATGAATGGCCGCTGCCATTGGCAATGGGTTTGGTGCTTCTAATTCACATGTTTCATCCTAAAAGTAGTCCGGTCACTTAACGTAGCGGAAATTGGGGTGTTGGGCTGGCCCATTCAAATCAATGGTTCTTTTTGCAACATTCTGAGGAGCCGTATAATTACCAGCAACACATGCTAGAGACTCGCCTTAATGGAATCATGGTTGCAAAGCAATTGTCATTACCTATTACCGTCTTATAACATCTTAATTACCCCTTATGTATTAACCTGTATTAAACTGATCTCCCTGCTTTCCAGATGAAGTGCGCTACGCTTTGAGACAGCAGCTGAAACAGCAGTACAGCACCATTTATGAAGGCTGCCCCAAGCAGGGAGGGTCTGCAGACTTTGAGTCCGTTTACACCGAGCATCACATGACGGTGGGAATGTACGCGCCCCCCAACAACGAGCACGAGCTGAGGGGGGCGGTGCAAGAGCTGAAGGTGGAACCCCGGTACAACTACAAGCCCTTGAAGAACACGGAGCTCTACGTCTCGTCGCTGGAGGAGCAGAAGTACCTGCGGCTCCTCGTGATGAAGGGCGTGGCCGGCAGTGGGAAGTCGGCGGCGGCGCAGCGCTACATCCTGGACTGGGTGGCGGAGACGGCCCACGAGCACATCTACTTCGTGTTCCCTCTGTCGGGCGCCCGCATGCTGCCCACGCTGGACACCGACACCACCTTCCACGCGCTGCTCACCGCCCTGTTTCCCTGTGTGGCGGAGCTCACTGACCTGGAGTTCGAGGACTGCCAGGTGCTGTTCATCATGGACGAGGTGGACGAGCTGGTGTACGAGCTGGACTTCCTGTACACGCACTGCTGGTGCGACATGAACACCACGGTCAGCACCCGACTGCTGCTCATCAACCTGATCAAAGGGAACCTGCTGCACAGCTCCTACCTGTGGATGGTCATACGCGCGCTGGCCTCCTGCGAGCTCCCCAACGATCGCATCTCCCAGGTGGTGGAGGTGCGCGGCTTTGCCGAGGAGGCCCGCGAGGTCTACTTCAGAAAGAGGCACAGCAATGACCCCGCCCTGGCTGAACGCATGGTGAAATACCTGCGGGCCAATAATACGCTCTTCATCATGTGCCACCTACCCCTGTTCTGCTGGGTCGTGTCCACTGTCCTCCAAAAAGTGTTCCAGAAGTTTCCGCCAGGCCAGGAGCCCCCTAGCACGATAACCGAGATGTACACACGCCTGGTGCAGGTGTATTTCAACAAACGGGAGCGGCGAAGGTCGCAGTGTGATGCGGTCGCTAAGAAGTGGGAGGATGACCGGGTGCTGCTTATGAAGATGGGCAAGGTGGCGTACACCATGCTGGAGAAGGAGATCTTCCAAATGGTCACGAGCCACTGGAAGGAGGACGAGATTGACCCCCAGCAGGTTATAGTTCACTGTGGACTGGTCACCGAGTACTACCGCGAGAAGTACATCTTGTACCAAGAAAAGCTCCGCTGCTTCATCCACCCCACTGTGCAGGAGTATATGGCTGCTCTCTATGTGTTCCTCTCTTACAAAAACAGCGGCAAGAACGTCATGGACACCAGCAAGATGGCCATGATCAAGCTGCGGGACACAAGCCTGACGGACTTGTACAAATACGCCATAGAGAAAGCAGTGCACCCCAAAGCCTCCGCTAAGCACCACTACGACCTCTTCCTGCGCTTCCTCGTGGGCCTGGGTGCAGAGTCCAACCAGGGAATTCTGGGTAGTTTTATCAATCATGTAGGGTGCAAGGCCTCAGCCACGGAGGATGCCGCCCGGCTCATCAGAAAAAAGATCAAGGATAATCCAGACCTGAAGAAATGCTTGGAGGAACTTTTCCCTTTAGAAGGCCAAGGAAAACAATAACTTGATGACGCTAACATAGAGTGCATACATGCCCTGTGACATTCCATGCCTTATTTTTGAGATATTTTGAGATTGTTGTTGAGGTTTTTGTGTATTTTCATACTTTCCTTTTAAGAGGAGCTCCGGGGATGTGGGGGTGAAGATATTTTAACGTATTTTGATTAAAGTGATTCCGTTACAGTTCTTATGCTGTAATACTTTGGTCAGCCCATCAGTAGTGTGATACTCATATCTCCCCGTTGCAGTTTGTATTCTTTTTAATTGGTAGGTGTGCACTGCTGAAAGGTTTTTATTTATCAAAGTGAAAATAGTATTTTTAAATGTATTGTCATCCAAACAAGATTTACAAGAGAGGTTGATTGCAGGAGAAGAAACGGCGAGTCGCAGTGCTTAGTGCCAGGGAGCTTGACCAGAGAAGGAAGTCGCAGTGAAGTCGCAGTGCTTAGTGCCAGGGAGCTTGACCAGAGAAGGAAGTCGCAGTGAAGTCGCAGTGCTTAGTGCCATGGGGGAGTATGGTGATCAGAGGAGGAAGTCACAGTGATGTCACCGTGAAGTCGCAGTGCTTAGTGCCATGGAGGAGTATGAGGATCAGAGGAGGAAGTCACAGTGATGTCACAGTGCTTAGTGCCATGGAGGAGTATGAGGATCAGAGGAGGAAGTCACAGTGATGTCACAGTGCTTAGTGCCATGGAGGAGTATGAGGATCAGAGGAGGGAGGAAGAGGAAGGAGTGAGAAAGCCCTTTAGTGAGATCATGCATGAAGAGCTTCTGTCTGTTCACATTCTAAAATTGTGTTATTGTCTTTCATTTATCTTTACTTAATGTATGTTTTAACGAACATATACTATGTACTGGGAGATAAAGTGCTCACAGATGTCCCAAAGAACTGACATATATAAGGGACATCTTGTGTAATTATAGATTCACAGAGACCTGGAGAAAAAGGAGAGCAATGAAGCAGGATGTTGACTGGTGTATGTGACGATCAGACCTCTGGAATGGGAGCAGGCGTGTGAACAGTTGGCACGGTGTCTACAGCATGCCTACACCAGTGTCTGCCTATGTTCATCTCCTACAACATGCCTGTACCAGTGTCTGCCTATGGTCATCTCTCCACCCTGGGAAAGAAATATCAACAGAATATATCAATATTGAAGCACATCTTCAGTAAAAGTCTCGTAAATGCATTTTAATAATATGGCCATAGGTTGCATGCACAGGACGTTAAAAAAGTGTCCAAAAAAGCAGAGATGTGTGTGGAGGACTAACTGATGACTAACTGACTAATGTGTCACATCTTTGAATGCTCATTCCACAGACTTTTCACATTTATAAAGTTAACACATGATGGTCACTCATGAAGCGAGATTGATTTTCATCGACAGCAAAAGGATTAACACAGCAGTGAGGCAATCAGTGTGGCCAATCAAAGACTACATTTATACAACGATGACTCATGTACTGCCTCTTGAGGGACTCTGTGTAGGGTGCCTACTTAGGGACTCTGTGTAGGGTGCCTCCTTAGGGACTCTGTAGGGTGCCTTCTTAGGGACTCTGTGTAGGGTGTCTCGTCAGAACAGTTTCTGCTTTAATTCACTCATTGGTCTGAGAATACATGTTTGATGTCTGTCAAGGTGAAAGGGGTGAAAAATAAACAACTCCCTTTGTCTATTCCTTGCGTTGTTGTGTTGAGAAGAGAAACAGCAGTGGGAACCAAAAGTATCTATCCCACGACACACAGAGCATATGATTTGTGTAAGAATGTATTTAAATATTCTAATTCGTCTCAAAAATGGCAAAATTCTCTTCATGTGGTACCATGCATGAATGGTATGCTTATACTGTATGTATGTGCACAAATGTGTATGTACATGTCTGTATGCCCTGTCGCCGTGCTTACCCGTGCTGTTGGCAGAGGGCCTGGGTGTGAGAGCCTGTCCTGTGTAGATGCCAGGGGGCAGTGCCGGGGTGGCATCAGTGCCCTCACCTGGATCTACAGGTGGGCGGGCTAAACACTTCCATTTCCTGGTTACTTTTTAATTTGGGTTTTATTGTTTACGTGTGTGTGCATACATTTTTATTGAACTTCACCAACATTTGTTTGCCATGCAGATCAGAGATGTGTAGAGCTAATCCAACCCAATAAGCACTAAACCCCGTAGACACACTGGAGTAATGGATACGTGACTAAAGGAGACTCCATCTGTAGTCACAGTCAGCTCACATCTGGGGTCCATTTGAAAACGGCGTCAAAAGAAATGTCTACGACTATATTGGCAATCAAAAAACCTATAAGAGCTACTTTAGATTAGTGTATATGATAAATTATCAATATTAAAGTCTAAGAACACACTTAAATGTGTTTTTTAAGCTGGAAACTAAACAATATGTCTGTACTGTGAACACATCAATGCTGGTGTTAATATTGACAAAATGTAATTTTTTAAATTAAAATCTGTATTTTATGGGTTGAAAATGGCTCAACACGCCACGTACTGCTTAAATCATCCTGAACCTTGCAAGGCCGATGCTGAAGTAGAATCAACCATTTGGGACTTCTCTACGTCAAGACATACAGTACATAGACTGTCTAGTAAACTTTCAGTCAGCCCCTCATCCCCTTGTCCACCCTTTACCATGTTTCAAAAAGGTTCAGAGCTGGGGGTATACTTACACTTTAAACATGGACAAGTTTTGCACTTTCTAATTTCTAACGGCGTTCAACACCATCATCCCAGAAGTCCTCCTCACCAAACTCACCCAGCTCACTGTGCCCGCCTCCACCTGTCAGTGGATCACAAACTTCCTGATGGACAGGAAGCAGCAGGTGAGGCTGGGTGAAATAACATCCAGCACCCGGTCAGTCAGCACTGGTGCACCTCAGGGATGCGTGCTCTCCCCATTGCTCTCCTCCCTCTACACAAATGACTGCACCTCAGGAGACCCATCTGTTAAACTCCTAAAATTTGCAGACGACACATCAGTCATCGGCCTAAACCCTTGATGATGATGAGTCTGCATATAGGCGGGAAGTTGAACAGCTGGCCCTGTGGTGTGGTCGCAACAACCTAGAGCTGAACACGCTTAAAACCGTGGAGAGGACAGTGGACTTCAGGAGGAGCCCCCCAGCACCGCCCCCCCCCTCACCATACTCAACAGTACTGTGTTGGCTGTAGAATCCTTCAGGTTTCTGGGATCCACAATCTCCCGGAACCTGAAGTGGGAACCCAACATCAACACAATCATCAAGAAGGCCCAGCAGAGGATGCACTTCCTGCGCCAGCTCAGGAAGTACAACCTGCCTCAGGAGCTGCTGATCCAGTTCTACACTGCAGTCATCGAGTCTGTTCTGTGCACATCCATCACTGTCTGGTTTGGATCGGCCACCAAACTGGATAAGAACAGACTCCAACGGACAGTCAGGTCTGCAGAAAAGATCATCGGTGCCAACCTGCCCACCATCCAAGACCTGTTCACCTCCAGAGTCAGGAAACGGGCAGGAAAAAAAAAACCTCACACCCTGGTCACAAACTATTCCAACTCCTCCCCTCTGGTAGGCGCTACAGATCTCTGTTTGCCAAAACCACCAGACACAAAAACAGTTTTCTTCCCCTCGCCGTCTACCTAACTGAAGCAGCTAACCCACTGTGGCATTGGGCAAATAACCGCTGGATCACTATAGTCTAAACCCACTTGTACAATTACTCCTGCTAACATATTTATTTATCTCACCCTTCATACTCTTACCGTCAAATATTTGTCCCTGCACTTCTTGGACTCTACTTCTTTGCACTATTGTTGTGTTAAAATTCACAGCTCCTGTATATAGGCATTCCTCCTTGTATATACTTTTTTTAGACTTCTAAGACCGTTGCACTGTTTGTATTGTGATGTATATTCTGTGTAAGCACACTGAGAGCCACTTTACCAAGTCAAATTCCTTGTTTGTGCAAACTTACTTGGCCAATAAAATCTGATTCTGATTCTAAATCAACGCAAGTAACTCTGCCATCATTCAGGGATACATTTCCCACACAGGATCAAGCAGTGTTTAGTCCAACACCATACTTTGCCTCATTTCCTTCTCATTTAAGGAATGTGAACAAATAAGAGATGAGATGTACAACCTCACACAGGCAATGTTTATTCAACATTCACAACAGAGAACATAAATGAACTATAGTGCACATATGACGACTTCCTCAAATCACTGTTTTTTCTTCACCACGTGGGCACAGTCATATTTACCCCTGACCACTGTCAGCTTCACGCCTGGCAGATCCTGCGTTCTGCCCCCTTGCACCAGCACCACGTTGTGCTCCTGCAGGTTGTGTCCCTCCCCAGGAATGAACACAACAGCCTCCTTGCCGTTAGACAGCCGGACGCGAGCGCACTTGCGGTTGGCTGAATTGGGCTTCTTGGGTTTGCGGATCATGGTTTTCAGCACCACCGCCTTCATCTGTGGACGCCCGAATATAGCGCTGACCTTCGGCGGGCGGGGAGGGGGCTTGCCGTGGCGGTGCATCTGATTCAGGGTGGCCATGGTCCTGGAGAGGATTGGGGGGGCCCACTGAGAGACAGACTGCGACACTGCAACAGCAGAGTGAAGTGTGGTGGGAGAAGTCAGCTACAGTGAGTTACACTAATTTGCGTTCCACAATATATATCATACAGAAGAACTAAAGATCAAAACTGTGGACAGTAAGAGTGGAAGTGTTTTGTTTTTTTAGCTGCTTTTGAGCTCCCTAGCTATGCTTTCACATAAGCATTTTGTACTTTTGCGTTACCTCTCAATATTTTTGGATCCCCCTAAAAGTCACAGTTGTGATTTGATTTCTGAGTTACTTTTGCGTTCCATCAGGTTCCGTGGGTTGGGAACACAAAACTATTGCGAGGGAACGCAAAAATAACTCATTACGAAAAAACGCCCATGATTCTGAGGGGGCTTTGTAAGAAACAGTTCACTATCAAGCAAACAGATTATACTGTATGAATAATCAACTTCCAACGTCAGCATCCTTGCGAAATGTGACATTACTGTGACATTAATGTCCC
Source organism: Clupea harengus (assembly GCF_900700415.2). Lineage (NCBI taxonomy): Eukaryota > Metazoa > Chordata > Actinopteri > Clupeiformes > Clupeidae > Clupea > Clupea harengus. Next base: position 21,825,198 of record NC_045159.1, on the reverse strand, counting down.
GTAGTTAACAGCGACCAAATAACTCGCCGCACAAAGCAGCTCATAGTAGCAATCCAACGTCACTCACCCTGAAGAAACGACATCAGTGGTCTCAGCCTCCCCAAAAGCGACATGTTGCTAAATCTAATAGATAGGAAACGTGAGGTTAGATATGTCCTTTTTACAACGGGAATTATACAAGAATGTCATCTAACGTTTAACTGCCGGGTCGAACAGGTAGTGGCAGAGCATTTCTAACAGACAGACTCTGGTTGTAGTGTCACCTTGTAACAGCTCGTCAAACAACTTAGGCTTGGCTACTCATCACACTACCTTCAAGACAGATGATTTCGTTACATTACCTGCTCGCTGTTGCCTCCTGCAAATCTTATTTTTACTCCTTGCGAGCAATGTTGACATTCAGACCCCAAATTTCTACAGTGAAACCGTCAACTTTGGGCATCCATGTGGACCTCCATGTTTTCGCTACAATGACGTATTACCGGAAATACCGGCTTCTTCTTCTGTCATTCAATCCAGCCCAGCCTAATCTTTATGAGGCCTGTGACTGCCCTCTAGAGTTGGCCTCCTCCCCTGGCTTCACCAGCATCCCAAACATATCCCCCTACCACTGCACACGAACACACACACGGGAAGGCAGGGGTAGGACCATAGACATATATAGACACGATGGTAGTGTCGCTACACAATGGTAGTTTTCGGTAGGAAAAACGTATGGCCAGAGAATGTGTATTAAAACCGGATGTCGTCACTTTAATCCGGTCTCTGGTTGGATAAAACTTTTCAACAGAAATGGACAAGGACCTTTACTTTTTAGTTGAGAAGTTGTGTTGATCGCCTGACATGCAAACGATCGTTTTCTTTAAATTATTATTATTTTTGTGAAGTTATATGGCTTATGTGAATAAAGCTATCTACACAACTTTTTATATGTCTACATTGACTCGTTTAGTTGTTCATGTGGTACACGTAGGTCTTAACTGAAGCTAACACTTAGACCAGTGGTTCCCAAACTTTTTACAGTCCCGTACCCCTTCAGACATTTAATCTCCAGCTGCGTATTACTGTTAATTCCGCTATAGCTAGCCAGGTCAATTAGCTCGCCTAAGATACTGCAATTTAAGCTAACCAATTACCTCATTTCCCCAAAACCCATCGATTACATGTGTTTGTGATGTGTAACATATATCCTTAATCAGTCATTCAAGTTATTAACGTTTATTTACCGCTAGCGATTACACGACACAAGGGTAATTCAATCGCTATTAATGTTGAACTTGAACTTCAACAACGTCACACAACATTAAAAGTCAGGCATCGGCATGGTTCCTACAGAATAAATCAAAGGTCCTTGTCCATTTCTGTTGAAAAGTTTATCCAACCAGAGACCGGATTAAAGTGACGACATCCGGTTTTAATACACATTCTCTGGCCATACGTTTTTCCTACCGACAGTAGTCCTTTGGGGGATTGTAGTCCCTCACATTGCGCATGCTCAGACACATATTTTTCAAAAATGTCTTATGGGGGACCATGCCCCCAAACCCCCCCAGGAAAAATATTAGGTTTTATCTAGGGGCTTAGACCCCCGCCCCCCAAAAGTTGGAACCTAAATTCGCCCCTGATCATGTAATTTATACTTTTCACCGGCATTCAAAAAAGAACCTCTGTATTGCAGTGAAGAAAGGAATAGATGGAACTAACTGTATTCAACATTTGAGCCCACAAAACCATTCCCAGATGAAAATTATAAATAAACCTAAATCACAATACATCCTAAAATACAAAGTACATTCAGTACATCAAAGTTAAAATACATTACATTTTCTAATGTGAAAGTTTATGAATTGTGAGGGGTGGAGGAGTGAGTTCAAGATGGCTGGCTTGAGACCAAATGGGGGTGTCGGTGAGAACACATGTGGTTGTGTATGTACTAATCAAGTTGAAGATGATCAAGCTGTGCGGTTAGGAAGTCAGCAATGACAAACAAATACTGGGTAAATGAAAACGACTTAGTGGAATGAATGTGTTATACCAAGGTCAATTTAAAAATAAATAAATAAGCTCTTCCATTCCCAAACCATGACTGAGCACTTGTGCATTTCTTTAACATTATACAGTGATGTAAACATCATTGTAAAAAACATCCACAAAAGGTAAAATAAATTAAAGCACATATTTATTGTATTTCACAAACATTTAAACCACAATACTACATTTCAGATCTATCCAACAACAAAAGTATACTACAATGTAAATGTTCAAAATGTAATATGGAGATTTCCAAGCCTGATTATTCCTTTACATAACATGGAAGTCAGTGACATGTAACATTTTCTTTACATGAAATGACACTGCAGGTTTCTTTCATCAGCAGGAGAGTATCCTGGCACAGATGAATGCGCAGATTGTCCTACAGCGCCGGTTTGACCAGCCACCTACAAAGGCAAAACATAAGCCTCACATAGCTTTCAGAACAAGAAACTTACCATTGGAATTCAGCTTCAAGCAAGGATAAGCGTACACATTGTTCTGTGTGTGCCAGTTAGTGTAATAGAAGCCAGCGCTGTCAATCCACAGCCAGGCACCCTAAAATACAGAAACACATCACAGCACTAGGCGGTGTGATCATAACAGCTGTGGTACCCCATTGTATGTTCAAAATCATTTGTGAAGAAATTCGAGTTTCAGGACAGAGACTGTTTTAACAGTAATAGCTATGATGCCGTGTCTCAGTAAGGTCAAATCAAGATACTTCTCCTGACCTGGAAATAGAAACCTCCGATCCAAGCGCTTGATTGGCCTGAAAGTGTAACCATAGTCTGCAGGAAGTTGTATTCATCAGAAGACTGCACAGAGGCCAGACTGCCTTGCTGCCCCACACAATGCTTCTGGAGAGAGAGGGGGCAAAAGAGAAAGAAAGTGTAATGGTACATAGGAGAAAGAGTATGTAAAAGAGCAGCTTCTTTATTTTCATTTTCCAAACAAACAGGCAAGGTTTTTTTTATATCACCCCTCATATTTAGGGGTTACTGCATTGTGTTAATCAATGGTAAAGCACCTTACCACAGCATCCTTCCAGGTCTTCTTGGAGGTCACCATCAAAAAGCAGCGGGAACCTTTTTTGAACCAGCCAGAAGGACACTGACCGAGATGCTCTTGAGGTCCAGGGAGAAAACGAAACATGTTGCATTTATATTGCAAAAAAAAAAAAAACTTTTTCACCACCAGCTAATATCATTCTGCAGAGCACTTTCATATCTGCTGGCAGAAGGCCCTCCGCTGTAGAGGAGGCTGTCGAGTTAGAGACTGAGAAAGAAGAAACAGAACTATCAGTCTATCATTAGAAACATTACCCCATGGCTAGAGTATTACATGAGTTCCTTCTTTGACATGCTGAACAAGACATTTAGAACAGAGAGGTCAAACTGTGAACAGAGTCTTCATGACATCTGCTGCAGAGATAAGCACAAAAACACTAAACGACACCAGTGTTCACACAGATTTTTGCCACATTAGAATCAAAAAGGAGAATATCCAGACGGTAACGTATAGGTTCATTCAGATGATGAGACTGATACATGTCTATGATGCAAAAGCAAGATGTTAAGAATGCCTAAAGCTGAATGTTGCTGTATTGAGACGGAAGGTAGAGTCTGATTAAAGAGCGTATTTACTAGTGATGGCAGCCTGACACTGAAGCGCCGGAACGTGCTTCAAACCATAAACTACACCAACCATAAAACCACTGCTTCGAAGGTTGCTTTGGTACGGAAAAATCACGTGACATATTACGCGCGAAACAGCAAACTGCTTCTTTCTCCGAATGAACCAGCTGAGTGGTTCACAGCGCCACACACAAACCAGTCAGTTGCCTCGTTTCAAGTCTGAATTGTAGCGCCTTCAAAGCATAAAAACTTCAGCGCACAACATTGCGTTTGGTTCGTAGTAGCCTGTGTCATACTGTGACAGTCATTACGTTCGTATTGATTTATCATCATTATAGAAGCATCTATACCCTGTTGTCTGTAATGGAGGCCTTAAAAACAGCTAGAGCAGCAGCTCAATCCTCGGCTCTCGTCCTGCTTGACTTATCAGCTGCGTTTGATACAGTCAACCACCGCATCCTTCTGTCCATACTGTCAAGTATGGGCATTTCTGGCAATGCGCACTCCTGGTTTGAATCCTACCTCACTGGGCGCTCGTTCAACGTGTCATGGCAAGGTCAGCTGTCTGTACCTCACCGCCTCACCACTGGGGTGCCCCAAGGCTCGGTGATGGGACCACTTCTCTTTGCCATTTACACCACCTCGTTGGGCCCTATCATCCGCTCGCATGGTTTTTCCTACCACTGTTATGCCGATGATACTCAACTGTTTCTGTCTTTCCCTCCTGAGGACACCACGGTCTCGGCGCGGATTTCGGACTGTCTCGCTGATATATCCACATGGATGAAAAATCACCACCTTCAGCTGAACCTGGCCAAAACGGAACTGATGGTCTTCCCAGCCAAACAGGTCATCCACCACAACATCAAGATCAATACTGACTCTTTATCTCTTGCTCCATCCAAAACAGCAAGAAACCTCGGGGTCATTATTGATGACCAACTGACCTTCACGGCCCACATCGCCTCTGTCTCCAGGTCATGCCGCTTTGCGCTATACAAAATCAGGCCGTACCTAACCCAGTATGCCACCCAGCTGCTGGTGCAAACCTTGGTGAGCTCCCGCCTTGACTACTGCAACGCCCTCCTAACGGGCCTGCCGGCTTGCGTGGTGAAACCACTACAGATGATCCAGAACGCGTCTGGTGTTCAACCAACCGAAAAGGGCACACGTCACCCACTCATCGAGCTCCACTGGCTGCCAGTAGCTGCTCGCATTAAGTTCAAGTCACTTATGCTTGCCTACAGAGTGCTTACTGGTTCTGCTCCCACCTACCTAAATGCTCTTGTAAGGGCAAATGTTACACCCAGGACGCTGCGCTCGTCTAGTGAGCGTCGTTTGGCACTGCCGTCCGTGCAAGCACGGCAATCCAGACTATTTTCATTTGTAGTTCCACGTAGGTGGAACGAACTGCCTAGTACTACCAGAGCAGGGGCGTCCCTCTCTACCTTCAAGAAGCTTTTGAAGACCCAACTCTTCAGAGAGCACCTCCCCTCCTAACTGGCACCTGACTAGCGCTTAACTTGCACTTCAGCAGTTACATTCCTGCACTTCTTTTTCCTCTTTTCTAGGTTGTTTTTTTCTAATTCTCATGTAAAGTAGTATTTATTGTTACACCATGCTTTTTTATTGCTCTTAGCTTGACTGTTCTCTCCCTTGTACGTCGCTTTGGACAAAAGCGTCTGCTAAATGACTAAATGTAAATGTAAATGTATCTAGGAAGAGAGGTCGTTCTGACATGTGGGAACACTTTATTCTGATCGCTCATGATAAGGTGCGCTGGCTGTTAAATATGTAGTCTGTAATGTGACTGTATCAACAGGCTCAGTCCAAAAAGTGTAGAAAAAATAATGTTTTCAAAATCTTTGACTGTTCCCTATCCAACATAACTGGTTACACAAGCACACCCAACATCCTTTCCCCAAGCACTCTCTCCCCAATAACACAATATACAAAATATAATGAATCTTTATTTGTAAAAAAATTAATATATCACATATATATCACAATCTTTTGTATACGGGTGCATGTGTGTGGTGTGGGTGGGTGAGTGTGTGTGTGTGGGGGGGATTTGGTGAAACATTAGAAACAATGTGCCTAATGGTTCGATGCTTCACCAAAGCTTCATTTGCCCATCACTAGTATTTACCAGGTGCAGGAAGGGTCACAGCATGGGTCACAGCAGAGTACATACAGAGAAGAGCAGCCAGTATGAGAACCTTCATGTTGATTTGTGTAAATTCTTCTTCCTCTGGGGAAGCTAAGGATAAAAAATGGTCACATTTAGTAGATCATTGAAGGTTTTTCAGCGTGCATGACCAGAGAGAAGCAGGATTCTTACCTGTTGTAGATGAGTATCAGGCACACCTGTTCAGGTAAAGTAAACTAATGCAGTGATTAGCAAAGCGTTTGGTCTGCTTTTTATACCATTCTGAGACAGGTGTCGGAGTGTCACGTCTCTGCTGAGCTCAGCTCCGGCCACGCCCCTTCAGCAATTCAGGGCTCACACTTCCAGCTGCATGTCATCAGTCTCGTTCACCGTTCCAGCTGCACTACATTCACGTCTCCCAATCACACACCTGTTTCACTCCCTACCAATGGCGTATCTAGCCCTATTTTGGGGGGGCTGGAGACCCCCCCAAAAGTTTCCTTAGTCACCCCAAAAACAAATATATATATATATATATTTTTTTGGTTTTGAGATCGTCAAATTCACACCTATCAACCGATTTAGTGAACTTATTTAGAAATAAAGTAGCACAGGAATCCCGCCTGTTTGAGACTGTGGTGTCAAGCGCACGGCTGTGTTTGGTCGTGAGTGAGCGATCCTTGCGAGCGTGCAGACAGACGGTGATAACGTCTAGTAAATAGACTGGGAGCGACTGTTCAAAAATGTCTTATGGGGGACCATGCAACCAAACCCCCGTAGTTTTGCTGGGTCACAGGAATAATATTAGGTTTTATCTAGGGGCTTAGCCCCCCCCCCCCCAAAAGTGGGAACCTAAATTCGCCCTTGCTTACACCCATAAAGAAAGGTCATCCTGTGTCTATGCTTACACCCTAACTGCAGATGAAATTTCAGTTATTGGCATCAACAGTTCATGGTAAATGTTCAGGGGGAAATCATTAATTGTACAATGCAGGGATGCAAACACATGTATGGTCAAAAAAGAGAGAGGTGATTGAAGCCCTCGCCCCGCGGCAAATATCCATATACTTACATTGCCACCAACCCCCCCCCCCCATAGGCACAGAGTAAAATTAAATTCCAAGAGCCAGAACTCTACAAAACCCACCAACAACAACACAACAATCTTCAGATTGGAAGTCATTTATTACACACGCCATACTGCTTACAACAATTTAGAGATGTACATCTTTAGGTAAAAGCGGGGACAGACAGAGGTGGAAAGACGGTGGAGAGGATCACTTTACTCCTCCCTCCATGGTTTAGGCTCCACCTTGCCGACTGGAGACAGGTTCCATGTGATGCCAGTGCATGTCACCACCTACAGACAACATTGGATACAATCATCTGACCCAGTCCTGGCGATTATACGGTCACAGACATACACATCACAAAAAGTAGTGGTAGAACAAGAACATTTGTTTTTAACCAGCATTTTCATTTTCCTTCTTAATGTGCAACAAAGCAATTTAGAAATAAACATTTAGCAATATTGCCATCAACGTTAAATAACGTTATTCGTCTTAAAGGAGCACTTACATATGTCCAGACTGAAACACAGAACACTGCTCCGGCGGCGATGAGAGGGGTGCCGTACTTGGCGTGGAAATCCGAACTGACGTCTGAGGCATTGCGCACAGCAACCTGCTGTGAGCTTTTGCCTACGCACAAAACGGTCAGTTTATTGCTAGGAAAATCAAACAAAAAACAACAACAAGTGCACACCACACACCCATTCTACCTGTGAATAACTTATTATGGACCAAAAGGAAGCATTTACGAAAACAAGCCGATTTAATGAATGTTAGCAAGACGTGAAGTGTGGTTTGAGGTGAAGTAAGGACAGCCAAAGGTGGCAGTCAGCCACCCAGAGGTAACCCAGCGTATCCACAGGAAGTCATTTACAAAATCTATGTTCAAAGCCCTAACATCAAATTCTTCATGTTACCCCCTGTCAGACATTCTATGGCAAATAAGCGCCAAGAAGCTATCAGTTTACATTTCATTTAGATCCCTGGTTTTTGAATATCTTCAAGGTAATCTTAACTTATATTAGTGAACAGTTGGCTGTCACTACAAACAGCTAGCATGTAACAGTTATCTTACATCATTGGTACTATTGCTTTGGGGTTTGGATTCATTACAATAGCCTGGTGTGCACAATTACATGCTTCATTATTAAATGTTATGTTCCATTATTCTTAAACACATTTGAACTTAACGCTCAAGTTAGACCAATAGTGCTTGACATTAGCACACCTCTGTGAGCTGGGTAAAGTTAGCGTTAGCTGGGTCGTAAGCTAATGGTAACGTGAACCCTTATTGGCCCGGCAGCTATGGCTAGCACAGTTAGCCAAAGAATGTGGTTACTTAGTGTCATACAATTAGAAAGAGCTGTATTTGAATAACTTTAAAATATATATATATATGGGCCTGTAGTTATATGATCACAGCTTACCTGTAAGATTCAGAGCGGCTTTAGCGAACCTGAACATGTCTGATAGTCTCCCAGTGGTCGCTTCGAGGATACCCTTGACAAAATAAAATGGCAGAAAGCTTCGGAAGTACGTAAGTGAAACTCACTTCAATGGATTTACAGGCCCGTTTCTAACCAATGGAGGATGCACTGTGCCACCTGCTGTTCTGGAGTGCTGCACGACCAGTCCATGTGATAATATATCAATTCAATTCAATTTCATTTAGATAGCGCCAGTCAATCAATTAGTCAAACAAATCCAACTTTTATTACCGACTCAGGGTCCAGATAAAAGACAAAACATCAAATTGAATACATTTAAATTTATATACACATATTTAAAAACATTATTATACGAAAGCACAATAAATCATGGTTTAAGAAAGAACATACTTACAGCTCATGGAATTCAAAAATCCAGTATCTCAAAATATTAGAATAAAGAATGTTAAATAGAGAAATGTCGACCTGGAAGAGCTCTAATCAGTTAATTAACTCAAAAACAAAAACCCATAAGAACTGAATTTTTACCGCTGTATTTGTTTGCAATTTCCTTTAATACACACACACAAGTCAGTGCCATGTTTTAAAACCAAACCGTTATCTGTAGAGTTAATAAACTTGTTTAATCTATCCGTTCTAGGGCTTTTGACCGTATGCTAGCTAAAGCTATGGACATGCAACTATCTAGGCTGTTTATATTACCAGCTTTGTCCTTAATGTCTGACACTAACAGGACAGGCTTAATTGAGTCTGGTAACAAGCCATGGTCCCATACATCCAGTATACATAGCAAGGAGAAGAGCTATCCTCATAAAGGCGTATTTCAGATGTTCAGCAAAAATATAATAATGATAATAATAATAAATATGATCTGAACCACTTGCTTTGTTATCAGATAGCTTGTGTGTACCTTGATTTACCTCATGTGAATCATATATGCATTTGTGTTTAGATCTGTGTCAAATTTCGTCCAGGCCTTTACATCAGCAGGCATACGCCTGTGTGACGTGTTTGAACTAGACTCTCAATTACCACTAGAATAACAATATCAAGGGCATACCTTTTCACAGCCTGCCTCAAATTAATATCACTGGTCATCTAAACTAGCAGGTAAATGCATTGGTAAACTGGTAAAACTTAAAAAACTAAGACCTCATGGTGAAGCTGTGTCAATCAGGATATTCAACCAAAGTTACCTCAATAACTTTGGATACCACCCAAATCTGGGATGAAAGTAAGAATACTGTTTGGGTGCTTATGCAGTGCACATATCTGTACTGCAAGTAAGAATACTGTTTGGTGATTATGCAGTGCACTCATCTGTACTGAAAATGAATGAATGTCGTCCACAGAAGCTGATTTTGAGTTTAGGTTGTTTAATGTTGTCCAACCCAGCGCTGGCGAAGAGCCCCTCAGCGGCAACAGCAGCAGTAAACACACACACAAAGCTCTCCAATGGAATGTTAAGATTCAGTCAATCATGACTCGATAAAAACTCTTTACCCAAGAAAATATTATTTGTGGTACACATATATTGGTATCCATGCATCGGTAGATAACAATGGTTAAAGAGGTTAAAGACATACGCCAGATCCCTCCACATACAGAACAAAATTAAAGTGATACAAAAAAACAAAACAAACAAAAAAAATCACGAGAGGCGTCCATGAATACGTAATCCAAAATGCAAAATGTTCTACAGTGTCTTTCATAAAAGGCAATTGGTGTTTATAAGTGAGCAGAATTGGTCCAGTGCTTGGAAATGACTGACTGACGGGCAGACAGAGGCATGTTGCATATGGCATATGTAAGTGAGACAAGATGGCAGCTTGGTTAAGGCAAGTCTGGGTTCCTCCTTCTGCTTTCATTACACAAGAGGACAAGGGGTGCAGAACGTACTCTGATGTCAAACAGTTCAACACATACCTAGGCCTACACTAACATATTTTAAGTTTGTGATTAAGATACCCAATATCTCCGGCATTCCATGTAATCCAGGTATTTAATGCCGTTTCCCACCAGAGACATAGAATAAAGGTGAACGGATATCTCTCCTTCCACATTTGTATTGTCATTGTAGGCCTAGATGTGTTTTTAAATGTTCAACTTCAAAAGCTAGAAGAATGCCCCTTTTTTCATCTGGCTTTATTGTCCGTCTGCACTTGATTGTTACTGTTCAGATGGGGCTCAAAGATTATAGATTGTCGGGAGCATGCATCAGTCCCCCAGGCGGAGATCAATGGGTCTTGCATCTCTGTCTCTCTCTCCATGGGGACTTAGTAGTGACATTCTACATTCATCATTTTCTATAGAGCTTCTTCAGCTCATTTAAGAAGTAACTGTTACTGATTTCCTTAAAGATAGTGTGATTTCTGTAGACATAGCCCACTAAGAAGCTGCCCCTGGAACAGGTTTGCACCAGAGCAGGGTCAGATCGTTTCCTGAGTTAGCCGCTAACTGGGAAGGCCGTGGGTTATGATAGTGCTGCCCCTTATGGAGGGCCAGATCCTGATTAAAAGACATCTTGACTGTGCTGGCAGTTGCTTTGGGTCACCTGCTCAGTACCAGACTTAGCACACAGCATAGTTAACGAGTGAATGCGTGGGGAATATAGATAGGAGTGAGATAGTGAGGTCAGCCTCTAATCAAACACACTACAGCAGAGATGAGCAAGACTTTTTAAAACAAGCCAGGCCCATGCGCTTAGTTTGGTCATGAAATACATGTTACACACAAAATGAATGAAACTGTTGTTGTTCAATCCTCCTTCTTGTCCTTGACCTCCTTGACCTCCTCATCGTCGGTGTACTCCGTCGGCTCCTCCCCTGGCTTCAGAAGCTTGCCCACGTAGTCGTACTTCTCTGCAGGGAAGCAGAATGTTAGCAAGTCCCTTTGGCCAAACAAACCTATGACAGCAATAAAAGTAGCTGTTCTTACGTTGCCTTCCACTAATTGCTTACATTGTCCTTTACTTGTAAGTCACTTTGGAAGAAAATAATCTGCTAAATATCGATGCTCTAGTGTCTGAGGATAATAATAATACTAGTAAAAGTATTTGCTTTATGTTAAAGGCTGCTAAAACCAATCATATTACAATGGCGATACAAGTAGAAGTAGGCCAGAGGCATTATGCCTTTCACAGCTGGGAAGGTTATCGACAACACAATAACTTAATCACATCTTTCCACTGGATAAGACAGAACAGTCTTACGGAACCCCTGCTGATGAGCTGAGCTAAGGACATGAAATATTCCTGATGGACTTTAGCTTCTCTTATCATCAGCTGGGAATGCTAACTGGTTCTAGTCTTGCTGTTCGACTGCTAAAATAACATGTGCATGAACTCCAATGTGTCTGCGTGGTGTACACGTCCTTTCAGAGTCCCTCTCTAAAGTCCTTCTGTTCTTCACTTCATTATCTGACACTTCTGCCAATGGAACAAAAACAGCTTTCAGTGTTGTTTCCTTGCTTGTACAACACACTTACACCTTTGGATAAAAGCGTCTGCCAAAAAGGACTAAACGTAAACGTCAGTGTAGACGTACAGCTCAACAACCCCCCCCCCCCCCCCCTCTAAAGTGGGAGAAACTTACGAGTAAACTGGCCCTCCCACTCGCTTAGACTCTCCTGCTGCATGCTGTTCAGGTCCGAGAGGTCATCATGGGCGTCCTTCAGTGCCTCCTTCTCCAGGTTGAATGTGGCCAAACCTCGAGACGCATCCCGGCCAGCAAACACCCCATACGGTCCCTCTGAATGAACAAGACAATGAGTTAGTGTGGACCACAAGGACCGTCATGCACAGGATGATTGTAAATACAACACACTACACATTCTTCTAAAAGCCTCTAAATGTGTTGCAATACTTCGGATGGAAAGTACACCAGAATGGTGTGTTCTGGACACATCTGGGTTTCTCATGCTTCTTCAGTGCTGTCAAGGGCACATTTCAAGGTTCAGGACAAACCAAGGACCAACTCCACTGGGACATCAAAGTCACTTTAGAAAGTTCTAGGTCGGTAAAAACAAAATCGTTTGACCTTTATACACAAGCATTACTCATTCACAAAAACCAAACAGCCATCCTGATGCAACTCGGCAACGCCTTAACATTAGTACAGACGAAATATTCAGCACTGACTAGGTTAAATCATAACAATGTTTACACAGTACGCTTAAACCGTATAGGATATATATATATATACATATAGACGGCACATATTTAACCACTGCTACATAGCATTAGAAAACTGAGTGAGAGTGAAAATGTAAACTAAACTAAGTTGGGTTGACAATATCAGCATAGCGTGTTAAGTGTCCTAATAATCACACACAACACCTGCACATTATTCCGTGCATCCACGGTGCTTGCAGACTTATCATGTTTAGTGTGTTGCGTAACACACAATTGCATAAGGGTGAAGGGGCAGTTTGAACTAAACAATCAGTGGGTCAGGGTTTACATTGCGTGTGAACAGGAATTGGGTTTGCCCAGATAAGAAACGGAGTGCCATTCCACAGTAAGGGGGTTGGGGGCGTGATCACCATACAATTACTTCACTTTGGTAAGTTCTGGCGAGAAACTAAAAAGGAAATAGCATTCCGAGGCTGCTGGGGCCGTGTAGTAGGCTTTCATGCAAAACAAACCACCCTTGCCCCCAGGAGCTCCGAAATTCGCCCCTAAGCGCGAACACAATGCATGCCACGAAGCGATATCACATTCAATAATTGAGCAGACAGACAGCTACTGTAAGATGAAGGTGTGCAACACTTTCCCTTTATTGTAAAAACGAACGTAAATAAAGTATAGAGATAATGTGAACTCACCTGGTCCGTAAAACTTCTTTCCTCTCGTTACATCAAACACTTTACCATTCACAGCCATGAGAATCCTTGGGTTTGACGATCCATCATATTCTTTTAACTCTGGCAATATGAAATCTCTTCTTTTTAATTTCGGCAATGGTTCCTCGACCTCACCCATGTCTGGTGGTTTATCCCCACGAATGATTTTGTACAACAGAAATAAGCAAAGGCATAACAAACTCAAATTCAACGGGGATGTGAAAATTTCCCGAAGAATTCCAGGAGAAGTTTCAACTACCTCTTCATCAGCCATCTTTGTTTCCAACTAAGCACGCAGTAGGAGCAGGAGGGGGAGGATATCGCGACTACCAGTAAACCAATCAGTGAAGCGAAAAAACACGGCGTTGTTTTCTATCCAATCAAGTCCTCTATAGAGATATGGGATATGTAGTCCATAAGAACGACTAATCATTAACAATTAACTGTTTATTACTAAATCACTGGAAACTATTGTACTGAAACGAAACTTTTAATTTAAGATATATTCTATATTTCGTATTGAGCTCGGCCAGTAATTATTTTGTTGCGGCTCTTATTTAGTGTAAAACACTGGTTATTGTCATATTCTTTGAGAGAGAGAGAGAGAGAGAGAGAGAGTTCTGCATATTTGAAAGGGTGGGACGATTCTGTGGACTCTGAAGGTTCTGAGAAAGAACTTCGTAGTCACAGTCAATAGGGGGCGATACTGACTTTCATCCACAGTCAATGAGGACCACAGCCAGTGTGAAGAGGAAGAGCATTCGGAGCAAAACAAATCCCATCAGGATCCCAATACCGGAGTGACGTGGCTCACCTTTTACGCCACTCGACCCAGAAACTGAAGAGTAATGTAAGAATTAATTGCGAAATTGGTTCGTTGGTTTGTCGAAACTACTTCCATGTTAGATGGCTCTTTCGATATTTCCGAGTGACTTACAAAACGGAACGTTACGATGTACAAATCCAAAGCTAGCTAATTTCCCCTTGCCAATACAAACCTGCCATTAGCATGTCTGAGGGTCTTGTCATGAACTAGTTTACACAAAATCAATTGAAATGTATATGTTTATTTCTTCATTTCTTTTATAATGTAGCATAGCCAGTTAGATAGTTAACGTTGCCGAAGCAACAACTACAATAGTTTGCCAGTGGAAGTGTTTTGTGTCAAAACCCTAGTCAACGTTAAATGAAATGTTGTAGTATGTGACTGTAGTCTTCATGCCTGGTAACGGTGCATTTAAGTAACTACCTAACTTTGAGTGCTGTGGTTAGCCAGATTATGAAGGTGGCCAGATAGTGAATATATGTAATCGGAATTTCAGTTTAACCTTACCCCGGATGATCGAGGTCCTAGCATTTGTATTGGTATTTGCACAAAAGGTTTTGAGTGTCACTGTGGTCTTGTACTTTTTGCACGGTTATCATGGTCCTCTTGGCCATTGGAAGCAATCTCTTATTGATTACTGATTACAACTCTGACTTGACCATCATCCAAACACGCAGTCCTTGACGAAGTCAATACCTGTTTTTCTCAGTCTGCATGTATACATTTACATTTGTTTACTTTGCAGAGTATTTTATCCAAAGTAAACATAAACTACTAATACTATGAAGTGCCATAGAAAGCAGAGATAATTTCATAGTAACTAAATTCAGGAGTGTTAAGGGTGTTTAGCTGGAGGTGTTAAGAAAGGAGTTGATCTTGGAAGAGATTCTTCAACATAGCAAGGGATGCTCCTGCTCTGATGGCATATGGTAGCTCGTTCCGTCATCGAGGAGCCAAAAAGACATTGTGCGCAGCCAGTGAGCGAGAAAGAACGTAAACCAGAATAATCTATCTTAGGTAGCTGGGTAGCATCAGTGACTTGAATTGAATGTGTGCAACCAATGGTATCCAGTGTAGGTTAATGAACAGCTGAATGATGTGCCCCTCTGGACCACCTGTGTGAGCATTACAGTCGAGGCGGGAGATGGCCAGAGCTTGTCCCAGGAGATGGGTGACGTACTCACTCAGGTAGGGCCTGATTTTCCTGATGTTGTACAGTGCAAAGCAGCACAACCGGGAGGCAGAGGCTTCATGCTCAGAGAAGGTTAGCTGGTCCTTAATCATGGCGCCCGGGCTGCTTGCAGCTTAAGTAGGGGTGAGGGAAGAAGTGGCATGTTATTGTTTTTCCTTTCTTCTTTGCAGTGTGAAATGATTTAAGATGTCAGACAAGGAGAGTCACACAGACCCTGGGGCTGAGGGTGTCCAGGAGCAGCCATCTCCCAGCCCCACAGAGAGCCCCACAGAGAGCCCCACAGAGAGCCCCACAGAGAGCCCCACAGAGAGCCCCACAGAGAGACCCACAGAGAGACCCACAGAGAGACCCACAGAGAGACCCACAGATGCTCCTGGCGAGATGTCCTCCGACGTCGCCCCGACACGCAAGACACGGAGACGGCCAGAACACAAAGCAGCGGCCCCTTCAGACGTTCCTAATCCACCGGAGGAGGCAGACACTAAAACAGAACAGCAGAAGGTAAGGGTTACGCCCCTCCATGAGGCCTAGCGGAGGAGCCTGTAGCAGACTACAAACCCCAGGAACAATACAATATTCAAATCTACTCCTGCTCCTAGCTAAATCTATTGAATGCCATTTCTAGACACCATCCAGCCCTGCAAATCATGACAATATGTTTGTGTTGCTGAAGTACACTGTATGTAAACCCACTTAACTAAAATATGTAGACTGAAAGCAGATATATACTGTATATATATATATAGATATATTTATAAATATGTATTTAAGTATTTGTCATTCATTTAAAGATGCTCCAAAATGCTAGTGTGTGAGCTGAAAGCAGGTGTGTGATGTAATATGCCCCGTGTGTGTCTGTGGCATAGGCTTCCAGTGACACTGCCGTGATGGAGGGTGGATGGGGGTACTGGGGCAGCTGGGGGAAGTCACTGTTGTCCACGGCAACGGCCACTGTGGCAACCGTAGGTGAGTGACCGCTGAGAACTCTTCCTCACACATATGCACTGAACACACTCGCAGCTCTGGCTCAGTCCGTCAGCTGATGTATGGACACACTCATTCACACACTAACACACACACACACACACACACACACACACACACACACAACTCATTCACACACACACACACACACACACACTCATTAATGAAGCTGGCTGTGAGGTCTGTCTGGAACAGCTCCAGTCCTGATTTAGAGGCGATGTTGTTGAATCTGTCCCAGAGTCTGCTCCACCTGCAGTTTATTTGAGCTCAGAGTCTGCTCCACCTGCAGTTTATTTGAGCTCAGAGTCTGCTCCACCTGTACCTACCGCAGTTTATTTGAGCTCACTTCTCCTCTCAGGAGGTGTCTTATCAGACAGTTATATGGAGCAGTGAACAGCCTCTGTGTGTGTGTGTGTGTGTGTGTGTGTGTGTGTGTGTGTGTGTGTGTGTGTGTGTGTGTGTGTGTGTGTGTGTGTGTGTGTGTGTGTGTGTGTGTGTGTGTGTGTGTGTGTGTGTCTCAGGTCAGGGTATCTCCCAGGTGATTGAGAAGGCAGAGACCACGCTCGGGATCCCCAGCCCAGAGGAACTCTCTGCACAGGCTCCGGAGGAGGACAGCACGGAAGGTAAAGGCATACCAAGGCTCTATAAATAAACAGCAATACAATCGTATTCTTTTGGTGTTTTTGATTTGCTTTGTACTGTTAGATTGAAAAGTTTCATTTGAAACTCTTACTGCGAATGCTCTTTTTGTCATGTGTTTTTTAAGACATAATGGGCTTTGCAGGTAATGGCATGCAGAACATGTGTTTAACAGTGAAATGTGTGTGTCCAGCAGGGGGCACTGCTGAGGCTGAGGATGAGGGTGACACGGCGATGGGAGGAGCCCTGGGGATGCTGTCATCCCTCACCAGCGTGATGCAGAGCACAGTGAGGACACAGATACAATATGGCACACAACATCCTCCCCACAGGGCAGCACATCCCAGCACACCTCACCACATCACACCAAACCACAGGGCAGCACACATCACTCCCTGCATCGCACCTCACCACATCACACCAAACCACAGGGCAAGCACATCCCAGCACACCAAACCATACAACATCACAAAAAGTCAAAATTTTTAAAATCCCATTTTCCAGGTCTGGAAAAGTCATGGAAATCAGTAAATACATTGAAAACGTTGTGAAATTTGATTGTGTCACATGTAGGTGTAATGTGTTATGGTGCTTTTTCATGGGTAATGTTGCATTGAGGGAATTTCAGCAGTGTGATGCAGTTTCCACTTGAATTGACATAGCCTAACACAGAACCACAGAACGCACAGCATAGAACAGCACAGGACAGCACAGCATAGAACAACACAGGGCAGCGCAACATAGAACAACACAGAGCAGCACAGCATAGAACAGCACAGGGCAGCGCAACATAGAACAACACATGGCAGCACAGCATAGAACAACACAGGGCAGCGCAACATAGAACAACACAGGGCAGCGCAACATAGAACAACACAGGGCAGCACAGCATAGAACAGCACAGGGCAGAGCATTACAGGGCAGCACAGCATAGAACAGCACAGGGCAGCGCAACATAGAACAGCACAGGGCAGCACAGCATAGAACAGCAAAGCACAGGATAGGACAGCGTATTACAGCGCAGCATTGAACAGCACAGGACAGAACTATCATTCACGGCAGATCTACTTTCCATTAAGATGGGGCCTGTCCTGTTGGGTCTGTGATGTTGACACCCCGTCACTGACATCTGTCTTCTGCAGGGTAAAACGGTCATAACTGGTGGTTTGGACGCTCTGGAGTTCATCGGTAAGAAAACGATGGACGTGATCGCTGAGGGAGACCCAGGGTTCAAAAAGACCAAAGGCCTGATGATCAGAACGTCCACCCTCTCACAGGTGAGAACACATCCAGAACTGACAATAGTGAAACTCCTTATGATCGTCAGCACCAGCTGTAACCCTGACTGAACATGACCATTTTGAATTGTGATTAGCTGAAAACACAAACAAACAAACAGACATTAATGTCGCTGTACTAGAGTGTTAGAATGAGCCGGTGACTGCGACGTGGTGTGTGTTCAGGTTTTAAGAGAGGCCAAGGAGCGAGAGGAGCAGCAGACCGGCGAGGAGTTCTCCTCAGACGTGGAGAAGAAGGCCCACTACGGCATGCTGTTTGATGAGTTTCAGGGGCTGGCCCACCTGGAGGCGCTAGAGAGCTTGTCTAGGGAGAGCGAGATCAAGGTGAGTTTGCTACCCAACACCACTGCTACACTCCAGTCAAATCAGGCTTTGTGAAGTCGTGTTTAACACCCTGTTTTATGATGGTGGCTTATAACCTTTTAGAAGGGCTTTTGAAATATCTGTTCCATAGCGGGCATCATTCTAAAATTGCTAATTGACTTTTGGATAACTTTGCAGCGTAATAAAATGAAATGGTTTCGGAAATAAATACAAAGCAATGTATTGAAAATCATCCTATGCATAAGAATTCAGGGTCTTTCTTATGAATAGCGGTTTAGTGAGGTTAGACATTAAAGGCTGTTTTGACCATCAGGTCAGATGGTTTTCATAGCCAAGTCAGGGAGGACTCTGGGGTACAATGAGTTTCCATCTCATTAGTTTCAAATTCCTTAAAGGATAGGACGTTTTGGGCCAGTGACTCATGATCTGTGTGTGATAAATATGTAGGTGTTTCTCATCACTCTCGAACCCTCTTGACATTAGTAAAGATTTGGTGTTGTGAGGTTTTAGAATTATTTGTTTGGCTTATCTTTGCTTGGCCCGACCCACTAGATAACCTACCTGTACCTACTAGAACAGGAAGTAAGAGACCAACCAGCCCGTGAAGACTATAGTCCTAAGCATGAGTGCTTCTGCCCCACTGGGGACAGTAGTGACTGACTGTTACCATGGAAACCAGGCTGTGTGGTGTTTGGAATCGCTCTGTGGCAGACCTGACTTAGATGGGAACACTAGTGTAGCGGTAGCCTGTCTGAGCTAACTAGCCACTCAGTGCTGCTGCTTGGAACACTAGTGTAGCGGTAGCCTGTCTGAGCTAACTAGCCACTCAGTGCTGCTGCTTTGTCTCGCGGCGCACAGGTGAGATCCGTCTTGACCACCATGTCTGGGGACGAGCTGGCCCAGCTGAAGGACGACCTGGCGGAGATTAAAGAGCCTTTCTCCCTGGTGGAGTTTGATGACGACGATGACGACACTAAAGGTAACGACACCCGGCAGGAGTGTGTGTGCAACGCAGCGAGTGTTCTACTGTGTGGCTGCTGGCTTATGTGGAATAGTTACCAGTATGATCAGGGTTTAATGGTGCAAAGGAACTGACCTTTTTTCTTTTTCTGTTGTTTTCTCAGAGGACGATGATGGTGTGGACTTTGCCAAAGAGCTAACACATGCCATGAGTCGATTGTGTTTATCCACTACAGCAGACAAGCTCAGTCAGGTATGCCTCTCTCCATCTCAACAGCACTCCATTTTAGTTCCTCAAGGCCACTGACTAATCTGTGTGTGTCTGTGTGTGTGTGTGTGTATGTGTATGTGTAGGCTAGAACAAATGTGCACGATCGCATCGCTGATATTAAATCCTCCACTGCAACGCCAGCGCAGGAAGAGGATGGCACAGAGGAGAAGGCCAGAACACAGTACACTACAGAGGTACGGTAAAAGAGTTTCATCCTCGGAGATGTTCCTTCCTTTCGTGCCCCACTACTATCTGCTTTTTGTCTTGACATTGTTTGTAAGTGAAAGATGTCTGTCCTGATCACATGATTTACGAGCTGTCTGATCAAATGATTTATTAGCTGTCTGCTTCGCGGTCTGTTGTTGCCTATGACTTACTAGGCGTGAAAATGTCCTTCCCACGGGGAAGGAAATGATCTCACTTCTGACTGCCACCTGAAGCTTGTGTTTGATCTCTTCTCACTGTTTGGAGTTACAGTTTGCACTGGGGGCTCTGTGTTGTTTGTTTTGCATTAAATGTCATGCTCCTAGCCACCGTGTTTAGCCGTGCTGCAAATACCCCTCTACTGATATGCTTCTAGCCACAATGTTTAACCGTGCTGCAAATACCCCTATACTGATATGCTTCTAGCCACAATGTTTAACCACACTGCAAAAACCCCTCTACTGACATGCTCCTAGCCACCATGTTTAACCGTGCTGCAAATACCCCTCTGCTGACAGGATGTGCACTCCTCGGCCATCAGAAGCTTAGCCGAGCTCACGGCCAAGTCTATAGAGCAGTTCCACAAAGTGGCTCAGGTGGTCCTGCACAGTACCAGTGGCAGTGCTGAGGTCTCCACCATGGACCAGGCCAAAGCGCTCGCTCAGTAAGTCCCATACCCCTCCTCTGTCTTTAACTTAGTCTCACTCTTAATTCTGTGTCTTAATTCTTTTTTTCTGTTCCCTGTCGTGTTTTGAACCTTTTATTTAACCTGTAATTGGCACTCAGTACTCAGCTCACCCTGCCTTCCCTTGTCTTCTCCCACCAGGATCACGGTTCTGCTGTGTAAGGAGATTTCTTTCCTCTCGAAGAGCTTCACTTCCTGTCTCACTACAGTTGGGGTATGACACACTTTTCTCTCATATGTCACTGCTGTCTTCCTGTTGCCACACGTCGCCAACTCTTCTAGTCAAGCGTGTCATGAAATGGAGTTAAACTTTGCTCAGAATGCTACTTCATTGCGGGTTGATGTCTTTACTTTCCACATTACATACCCAGTACTTTTTCCCAGTTTTCCTTTATTTATTTAAACCTGATTTGTTTTGCAGTCAAATGAGAAAGGGGAGATCCTGAACCCACTGATAACTGGAGTTTTCCTGGAGGTAGGTTGGACTTGCACAACACCGTCTGGACACCGTTTTCCAAAAGTGTCGTTGAGCAACCACCGTTGTAACCGAGGTAGAGCATTGAAACGATTATCTATGGATCGTTTACGAACGGTAGTAACCGATGTAGAGCGGTGAAACGATTATCTATGGATCGTTTACGAACGGTAGTTATTCAACGACCACGCTTTTGGGAAAGGTACCCGTGATCAGTCATTGGGTCATACAGACATCAGATCATAGAGAGTTCATTCAGGTGTGATGCCATCATGGGCTGGATTAGGCAACCCTGTTGAATATGATGGGCACAAACATTAAAACCACAGCGTACACATGCAGAGTACCGGACAGGCTGATCACAGCGTACACATGCAGAGTACCGGACAGGCTGACTCGTGGAGGTGGGTTAGAGCTCTGCCCAAAACCTATGCAGTAATCGGTCATCAGCAGACGATTATGATGATGATGATGATGATGAAGACATGGGTGGGTCTATTTTACTTTGGCACCGTGTGCATACGGCCATTGTCACTGCACACACACTGTACCTGGGTCATACAGACATTAGATCACATAGAGTTCATTCAGGTGTGACTCAGAAACATACAGCTGTCGTCACTGCACACACACTGTACCTGTAGAAAGAAACCAGATCAGTTAGATGCTAGCTAGTGGTGTTGACTCTTCAGCTGCGTCCATTTAAAGTGTTCTGGGTGGTGCGTCCATGTAAAGTGTTATGGGTGCTGCGTCCATTTAAAGTGTTCTGGGTGGTCTCGTCCATTTAAAGTGTTCTGGGTGATCTCGTCCATTTGAAGTGTTCTGGGTGGTGCGTCCATTTAAAGTGTTCTGGTTCTGGGTGGTGTCTCCCCTTGTAGGCCTCCAACAGCGCCTCCTACATCCAGGACGCCCTTCAGCTCCTCATGCCAGTGCTGGAGCTGGCACACATCCAGAAGACGGCCGACTCTGCCCAGTAGACGCCTCGCCCACCTTGCCACCTCACAGTGCCAAAGAGGGACTTCCTTCCCTTACCACAGCAGGGTCTGGGGGCCTGCTGCTCTGTGAGGGACACTGTTTCAGGGTCTGGATGGTTTTTTTTTAGGAGGGAAACCATAACATCATAATTTAAAGGGGATAGGGGCCTTCATTTTCAAAGACCTTCAGAGTCAGTCCCATTCCAAATACTGGTTCTTTAAGCAACGTATATGATTATATACATATATCTTTTTTTTTAATGTATGCACATGGTGTCAATCAAAAGTTTGAGCAGACTCACTAGAGCCAAGGTTTATACTGTCCTTTCCAGAGATGTATTAACATAACATAACAACCCAATTAACTTTCATGACCTTGTGACCATGAATGGAAATATTTTTAATACAATTTAAAGTGAAAATGGATAGTGGTTAGATATCGCAAAAAAACAAGTTTCTGTAAAAACTTAACTTACTGTAAAAAAACTACAGTGTTTGGCCTAAGAATTCAACTGTCTTGGGTACGCTTTGCAAAGACCTGCAACTGAACTGAACTGCATGAAACTGAAGCCTTTCAACACATGGACAGCAAAAACTATTTTCCAAAATTAGTTCATAATTCAAAAATAAGGACATATATATATATATATATATATATATAAGTATATAAGTGGTAAAATAAAGGATGGTATATGCTCAAATATTTGCCTGATGCTGATGTTTACATGTAATAGTATATAATTCTGCAGTTAGTCTTACTTCTGCCACCTCTGTTGTGTTTCATATATGATGCTTAACTGTGACCCATGTACACATAGTTAAGATGTTTAATTACACAGACATGCCACCTCTGTTATGTTTCATACAGTATATGATGCTTAACTGTGACCCATGTACACATACTGTATTTAAGTTTAATTACAGACATGGTGCGGCCTCTTATTCTGCAGAAATGTGTTGGCTCTCATTACAGTAAACATGTCCCAATGCCCTGGGTCTAATTTATGGATACATGTAGGTATTTTTGGAATAAACATGCTTTCCTAATTAATGCAGATTGTGAATATGTTGTGTTTGCACTTAGGTTGTCTGTGCTTTGTTGGGGTGGGGGTTTATACCTCTTCAATAATTGCTTCCTTAATAAGGAATATGCTGAACAGAAACCAAGGACTAACACAGGTAATCATAACAAAAGTCTAGGCCCTTTAAAGAGACGGGCCCTATTGCCCAGGTTGAGGGACATTTTAACAGGGAGAAAGTGTGTGTGTGTGTGAGAGAGACATTGTCAGTGGTGTCTCCACTATTCTACTGTGTGTGTGTGTGTGTGTGTGTGTGTGTGTTACATTTCTCCACTATTCTTCGACACATTATCAGTCTCATCAAAAAAGGGCAAATTCATAATTTAGCACTGAGGAATACTTTACTTTTATTATACAAATGTATTATGTTTTAGCTTTAAAATATATATTTAATTTGGTTTTACAACAAAAACATACATTCGTGAATAACACCACTGTACTTTATCAAATTTAAACACTTTTAACTATGTTTATTAATACAAATGTATTATGTTTTACCCTGCTAATTTGCAGATGATGACTAAATTAGAAAGGTAAAAGATGCAACACACTAGCATCACAGTGCAGCAGTGTCTTACATGCTGGATGTGCACAGATGTCCAATGCTTCTCTAGAGATGCTCCGATACTATGACACTATGAGATTTCATTACACACATAAAAGTCTCTTGCATACTAATACATGTGAGATGCTTGTACTGCAGATTGCAGTGTTATGTTTGTACCTCTGTAGACTCATGCATGCAACACACACATCACATCACACTCTTCACCACATATGCAGGTTACTTCCTTTGTGGTCTTGGTCTCTTGATCTCTTTATGGTCTGAAAAACGAAAGAAACAGTAGTTTGTGTGCTATAGTCTCAAGCGTTCTCTCTCTCTCACACACACGTAAAGACACAAGTAAAGATAAGCTTTCATTGAATGTCCATGTCAGACCCCTCTCAGCTATTTATCATGTTTTCATTTGACCACTGAACATGAACAGTTTTCATCCAAACCGGAAAAACTTAATGGTCCGTGTACTTTGAGGCCAACGGACTTTTGTTTTGAAATGAGAAAACCAAAATCGGGAAACGACCCATTTTCTGTTTTTTGTTTTCCTATTTCTAAAGGGTAATCTGGAAACGGCTCGTTCCCGGTTTTCTCATTTCAAAACGAAACTCCGTTGGTCGCAAAGTAGTGCACGGATAATGGGCCTCTGACTCACTTCCTGTTTCCACTGCAAAACCAGAGGTAGATCAAAGTTATATTGATGGGAATTTAATTTTTTCATTAACAATTTATATAAATATTATATTATGAATAAATATGTATCCCCTCTCTTGACAAGTATATTTATCTGATGGATGATTGAATTTGCCTTCTCTCCACGCCAAGAGATCACAATCGATCACAATTTTTGTGTTACTACAGGGATAGAATGACCGAACCAATTCTATCCGATCTGGAGAAAACCCTTGCAGTTTTCAATAATTATTTAAAATCTGATGTCTTCAAGGCTAATCTTTTCAAGGAATATTTCTTATAATCTTTTATTATTAATAATACTAATAATAATGTGTATTAACAGTAGTGATATTAAACATAAAAAACTGGCATATTTTAATAAAAGGCAGCAACCACATGAGCATCTTTTTGAGTCTGTGTGAATGTCTGCACTCACAGCAGGGGCAGAAGGCGATGAGTACAGCCGACAGGAGAACACTCAGAGGGGGCGCAACAAGCAGAGCGATGAACCCTGGGAGCTCCATCCCAATGACTAGCCCAGAATTCTGCTTATCTGACACTACTGAAAACAAACAGCAAATAAATGACAATTAAATACATATTTGATCAAATAGCTACTAACACACACAAGCACTCGGACACACACACACGGACACACTCTCTCACACAGACAGATGTGAATGACAACAAGAGCCTCGCTTACTGGAAAGAGCGACCTCAGAGATGTTTCCAATCTGAAACATGTTTCCCTCGCGCTTGGCACAGTAGTACAGCCCCACATCTTTTGAAGTGAAGTTCTCAATCTCTAGCTTCATATTATTGCTATGATACACAGGCACCATACGGGAATCAAACTGTGGGGTAGGGGTGAGAGATTTTCCGTCCCTCAGTACGTTGGTTAACATGACCAGAGAGAGAGAATTATCTGGGCGCAGAGCAAACCACATGACTTCAAAATCCACGTTGAGTTCACAAGACAAGATCACCTTTTCTCCCTCTTTCTTAACCACCCTGTTGCCTTCCACAGACCACAGAAACACGGCACCTGATAAGAGAGACAAAGTAAGCGCTGCATCAGAGTGAAGAATTTCATATGTTAGTCTTGTCCTAAAAAAAAAAAAAACATATTTCGTAGTCGTAAAAAAATCGTTAAGGACTTTAATGCTCTTAGTTATGTGATTAATTATTCATTTTGTTGATGAAACACATAAATTAATTTGTGTTTGTAAACACAATACCGGTACAGCACCACAGATGATGAGGTAGCCTATTTGTGTATTACATAATTACTGATGATAGATGTAGTTCCAGATTAACAACCTGACTGAACCATTCTGGAAATATACATGATATAAATCAATATAAAATTGCTTTTCTGAATGAAAGGGAAAATATTATAAATAAGAGGCTACTGTCTGATACTACAGACAACTTTTTTATTCATTTGATAAGTAAAAAAAACTTACAATATACGCATATGACAACGGGCACATTCATTTTCTGCTAAGAAGTTGGCAGGAGAGAATACGATCTGAGGTATGATCATACATTCAACAATCTTGTCGTTGACATTTGTGCTTAACAGCCAATCAATAACACCCCTTCCTTCCGTGCCTACCGTATTAGTATTGTTTATGGTCTGAGCAGACGAACAGTCATGGAGGAGTGGCCTATAGGGACCTAAGAAGGCAGCTCATCCTATGTCACCAAATACAGAAATCACGCATTTAGATTAATATTTCACAACTGTCACAATACAGTAGCCTGATATGGAAAGTGTTTGTTCTGGTCTGCCTGACATACATAGCCTGTTACTCACTATGGCAGATAAATCCCACTCACATACACATATTCACCCAATAAGTAGGCTCTTTGCACGTCAGCACTTGAAGTTTGATTGTTTCACATTCATTGTAAGTCACTTTAGATTTGGATAGCATGATTTGTAAGTCATTAAGTCTGGATAGCATGTTTTTTTTGCCTGTGGTCACTCCTTATATATATATAATCTTCTTATTAAACAGTCCTTTGTTGTTTTTTATTAATTTAGTAAAGTCTGATTGGTCGTTGGATTGTTCACTTGCACAGCTTTGTCCACTTTCTTTCCTGCGCGCACGCGCCTTCCTGGGACGCAATTTGTTTCGTACCTCGAGGAGAGCTTGACCTCCCTCTAGCGGTCCAGGATCTGGATCCCCACGTTTGTAAAGTTTGGGTAGAGGACCTATGCAAAATGCGCCTGCGTGTTAGCATGTCTGCCACTTCCTAGATACAGAGGAAAGAGCCAACGTCTTGCTGCGGCCCCATCACAACATCAGATCACACGCGCACAACAAAGGTACAACATTTATACTTTTAATTTGAACAATCTTTACTTCAGTGTGTTGGTTTTATAAATACACACGGAATGTACGTGCTTAGAACAAGAAGTGATATCTACTTACACAAGTTAGCGTACCAAATGAAGCTACCCATGCTAATGTTGGCTAACCTAGCAAGCCAGCTAGCTATATGACTGCTAACCCTTAAAAATCATAGCAGCTAGTTAGCTGACTTAGCCCGGAGCGTTGCATTGCTCGTGTTAAACGCGGATTCTTAATTCAGATCACAATATGTTATTTTATTGTCGTTCCCCTGCTTTCTGGGAGACCTGCAGAAATAAACATCGCATGCTGTCTTTGCATTAGCTAAGGTAATGTTAGCAATTTTAGCCATAGCAGTTGTTTCTGTGGTGATATTTGCTACACCTATCCAGTGTTAACAGTCAGTGTTAGCTATGTTAGCTTAACAACCTAAACATGGACCTGCACCTAAGTTGGACCGTTTGTTGGAATAAGAATAATAAACAATAAACAAAAAACAATAGAATGAATTAAGCTAGCTACATAGCAACATTACGTTGAGACCGATATTCTTGTAACTATTGATACTGAGAACCTGCTTCTGTTACAGTGTGCTTCACTGGCTACTGCCGGAGACACAATAACCCGGGGTTTTCAGTCATTTCTTCAACCTGCGAAAATGCCTGCCGCTTTAGCGGATACCAGTCAAATTATCTGTGAAGTGTGGGCCAGTAACGTTGAAGAGGAGATGAGGAAAATCCGACAGATCGTTCAGAATTACAACTTCATTGCCATGGTACAACACTCCTCGTGTTCAATACTTTTTTTCTTCTAATTTGTGTTTTATAGTATGTTGCAAAAAGAACTGCATATTCTATATAGAAAGCCCCAGAAAATAGTCCCTCTAAACTATTGTTGTCTTTGTGCAGGACACAGAATTTCCTGGCGTGGTTGTTAGACCAATCGGAGAATTTCGGAGCACTGTGGACTACCAGTATCAGCTGCTGCGATGTAATGTTGACCTACTGAAGATCATCCAACTCGGCCTCACGTTTATGAATGAAGATGGAGACTACCCGCAGGGGACAACAACATGGCAGTTCAACTTCAAGTTCAATTTAACGTAGGAAGAAACATGCTGTTGTGTTTTCTTAGCAAGGACATGCTTCTGATAGTTGAAGAGCAATCTTTATATTTGCTCTTAAAAAGGGTCCGAGGGAGGTGGCACCACAAGCCGTTTTAGGAGCACGGGGTCAGAGTGAAGGCTATTTGCTCAAAATAGGGGTGCAAGAAAAATGGTTAATATTGAATAACCAGCCCGGATATGTGTATGTGTAACATTAGTTAATAGTGGTTCTCAGAGCTTGTGAAGTATTTTTTTGCCAGCCTGTGATGTGTATACGTCTCTTCCCTTATGTGCCCTGTCTCTCTTCTTCTCCCATCAGGGAGGACATGTACTCGCAAGACTCGATAGACCTCCTTCAGAACTCTGGCCTGCAGTTTAAGAAACACGAGGAGGAGGGAATCGACACTCTCTACTTCGCCGAGCTTCTCATGACGTCAGGCCTGGTGCTGTGCGAGAACATCAAGTGGCTGTCCTTTCACAGGTGGGTCTGCACAGGCACACACAGACACAGGCACAGACACACCCCTGCTGAGAGCCCTTCACTCAGGCTTGGGTTAGTTGTGGAGACCTGCGCCTGTAACCTGGATCTTGGGGGAGTATCAGGGAGCAAGGTTTACTCACTGCACACACACAGGGTTAGTTGGGGAGACCTTTGCGCCTGTAACCTGCACTGTGAGTAGCACCGTCCCACAGTGGCCTTGAGCCTGCACCCTTGGATGTGGGATATGGCCATGCTAACAAGGAGGATGAACCCCAAGGGCGCTGGCTTGTGTTGCTAGCGTGTTTTGGGGGAGTATCGGGGTTTACTCACTGCACACAGCTCTGTAACTGCTGGCAGGCTACAGGTACACACTGGTAGGCTACATGTACACACTGGTGGTTGTCTCCCCTTAAGTGCAGCGTGAGTAGGGATGGAGTCCACCTGCAGGGCTAGACCCAGTACAGAATAACTAAGGGTGCACCAGAAATGATGCTACGCTACGCAGCAGCGTTCAACATGGATTTCCATTGAGTGTGCACAATCACAGTTCAGGAGTGCAGTTCTCCGTTATGCACCCTGTGGACCTAACTCCAACAGCAAAGAACACTGTTGGCCTTTTTGTGTGTAAGTTTAAAATGTCCACAGTGATAAAAAAAAAAAACATTATCCAGACTGTGAGATAGGATGTTGGTGTTTAAAATATTTACATTTTAAAACTAAGATCAGTGTGTTAATTCTATTCTAATTCTAATCTCCAGTCATCCATAAAACGCACTGAGTCAAGGTTTCAGATTGTACCGAGTTCACTGCAAGGAAGACACTTACATACAGCTCAAGGTCGGCACACAAAGATAGCGTTTAAAAGCGTAAAAGTTCACGCTGACACACACACGGTGCTTAACAATAACCAGTGACAGACAATCATACAGTAGCAGAGTACAGACCATCACAACCTGTACTCTAACCCACTCTTGAACTACTACTGTAATGGGTGAAGGGTTATGTCATGCAGTTGGAAAAGACACTAAGTTCAAATGTGTGTGTGTGCTTGAATTAAGGCATTGTGGGCATGTGTGGGTGTATGCCACCACGACTGTGTGTGTGTGCCGACTGTGGAGCTTTTACGGTGTTTATTACATTTAGTCATTTAGCAGACGCCTTTATCCAAAACGACGTACAAAGGAGAAAACAATCAAGCTGCGAGCAATAGAGACCTAGTGTAACAATAAATACTACTTTACATAAGCAATAAAAAGTATTCTGTACTACTGTAAGAGCGAGTTAAGTACTAGTTAGAGGAGAGTATTCTGTGTCTGACTGATGCTTCACCCTCCTAACAGTCCTCAGTTTTGCTGCTCTCTGTGTGCAGTCTCATCCCATCTCCCTCACTTGCACCAGTGCGTCTCCAAACACTCTCTAGCTTCCTGTGGCTTAGATGATGTGGTCTAGTCTCATCCCATCTCCAAACACTCTCTAGCTTCCTGTGGCTTAGATGATGTGATCTGTCAATCTGTGCATCAGGGTGGTGTGCAAACATGATGGATTTTGTGCAGAGATGGTGCGCTGGAGTAGATTTGCTAGGCATGAGTAGTGTTGTGGTTGTGTGTTTCTTCATTGTCTTGAAACGGCACGTGCCCCACAGCACACGTGCCAGAACATGCTTGACGGTTGCAATGCTAGCTCACACCCTGAGAAGATCCAGTCTGGGTTGGGCATCAGTGCGTGTGAAGGCATCAGGGTCATAATATAGCACAGAAGAATTTGAGTATGAAGAAATGTAAGGCCAGGGTGTAGTTGCACTCCAGCTCCTGCTGTTAGTTAACCCAGTATGTAACTCTGGTAGGTTGTTTGTTGTGTGAGGTTGGTGTTTGTTGTGTGAGGTTGGTGTTTGTTGTGTGAGGTTGCTGTTTGTTGTGTGAGGTTGCTGTTTGTTGTGTGAGGTTGCTGTTTGTTGTGTGAGGCTGCTGTTTGTTGTGTGAGGTTGCTGTTTGTTGTGTGAGGCTGCTGTTTGTTGTGTGAGGTTGGTGTTGTTGTGTGAGGTTGCTGTTTGTTGTGTGAGGTTGCTGTTTGTTGTGTGAGGTTGCTGTTTGTTGTGTGAGGTTGCTGTTTGTTGTGTGAGGCTGCTGTTTGTTGTGTGAGGTTGGTGTTAATGTTTCTCCCGCTGCTCCTCCACCCTCTGCAGTGGCTACGACTTCGGCTACCTGGTGAAGCTGCTCACGGACGCCAGGCTACCGGAGGAGGAGCACGAGTTCTTCCACATCCTCAACCTCTTCTTCCCCGCCATCTATGACGTGAAGTACCTCATGAAGAGCTGCAAGAACCTGAAGGTACCCACAGCCCCATGCCCGTCCTGCTGGTGCCAGCTCATGCCCGTTTGATGGAAAAAATTGCACGGAGATGCTTGATGAGCAGATTGGACTGTTTGATAAGTGGTGTGCAGGTGTTTGATGAGTGGTGTGCAGGTGTTTGATGAGTGGTGTGCAGGTGTTTGATGAGTGGTGTGCAGGTGTTTGATGAGTGGTGTGCAGGTGTTTGATGAGTGGTGTGCAGGTGTTTGATGAGTGGTGTGCAGGTGTTTGATGAGTGGTGTGCGGGTGTTTGATGAGTGGTGTGCGGGTGATTGATGAGTGGTGTGCAGGTGTTTGATGAGTGGTGTGCGGGTGATTGATAACCAGATGGAGGTGTTTAATGTGGATGAAGATGTTTGATGGGGAGCTGTTTGAATGGATGTCTTAGTGTTTAATGTGTGGGTGTTTAATATGTGGACATGAGTGTTTAATGTGTTAACTGTGTGGACATGGGTGTTTAATGTGTTAACTGTGTGGACATGAGTGTTTAATGTGCGGTGGTTGCCTCTGCAGGGGGGTCTTCAGGAGGTGGCAGATCAGCTGGAGCTGAAGAGGATCGGCAGGCAGCACCAGGCCGGCTCCGACTCGCTGCTCACTGGGATGGCCTTCTTCCGTATGAAAGAGGTACGGACTTAAAACTCAATCATATAAGAGAGTTTTCAGGTTTAGTCCTAAGCACTACATGAGTGAGGTTGAGGTGTAGTCCTAAGCCACTACATGAGTGAGGTTGAGGTCTAGTCTCAGGCACTACATGAGTGAGGTTGAGGTCTAGTCCTAAGCCACTACATGAGTGAGGTTGAGGTTTAGTCCTAAGCCACTACATGAGTGAGGTTGAGGTCTAGTCTCAGGCACTACATGAGTGAGGTTGAGGTCTAGTCCTAAGCCACTACATGAGTGAGGTTGAGGTTTAGTCCTAAGCACTACATGATGAGGTTGAGGTCTAGTCCTAAGCACTACATGAGTGAGGTTGAGGTCTAGTCTCAGGCACTACATGATGAGGTTGAGGTTTAGTCCTAAGCACTACATGATGAGGTTGAGGTCTAGTCTCAGGCACTACATGATGAGGTTGAGGTCTAGTCCTAAGCACTACATGAGTGAGGTTGAGGTCTACTCAGGCACTACATGAGTGAGGTTGAGGTCTAGGCTCAGGCACCACATGATGAGGTTGAGGTCTAGTCCTAAGCACTACATGAGTGAGGTTGAGGTCTAGTCTCAGGCACTACATGATGAGGTTGAGGTTTAGTCCTAAGCACTACATGATGAGGTTGAGGTCTAGTCTCAGGCACTACATGATGAGGTTGAGGTCTAGTCCTAAGCACTACATGAGTGAGGTTGAGGTCTACTCAGGCACTACATGAGTGAGGTTGAGGTCTAGGCTCAGGCACCACATGATGAGGTTGAGGTCTAGTCCTAAGCACTACATGAGTGAGGTTGAGCACATAAGTCAGTCACTTCCACTTTATCAGTCGGATTACATTTCTAGATGTATTAACCTGGTATGCAAACGACTTAGTGAATTCATCACGAGTTAACAACTGACAGGGTTTTAGTGAATGTAGATTATCAACCAAAGGGTTTGTGTTCTGAATGTGTTACCTGACCACACCGCAGTGTGAGAACTGGAACCCGTGTGTTTGAAGTCTTCTGCTACACAGCTGTGCAAGTACTCAAGTACCTGTTGACCTGTGGACCCTAAGTGTGTGTGGTTGAGAGTGCTGAACGGACTTGTGTTTCTCACTCTGCAGTTATTCTTTGAAGACAACATCGATGACGCCAAGTACTGCGGCCGGCTGTACGGCCTGGGCTCGGGCTCGTCCCAAAACCAGAACGGCATCTCAAACTCCTCCCAGGAAGAGAGCAACAACAAGCACTGACCCCTGACCCCCACACTCAGCAGGAGACAGACCATGATGCACTTGTTTTCAATTCCATTCAACAACCTTGTGTCTGCGGTATCAACCCTTCCAGCATCAACCCTTCCAGCAGCAAAGGCAACTCTGTTTGCAAAACAAACACAACAAACCCCCCCAAACAACCAACAATCATTCCAGGGGACTTCAGCAGATTCTCCTCTCGCTCAGAATGCCCAGTTGGTGTTGCAACAAACACAAAACAAAAAGAAACCAGTCCGAGACATTTGGATGAAGTTAGGTTTTGTATTCAACAGTGTATATTCCGTTTTACTGCATTACTTCTAGTTCTTGGCTGGAGTGGGAACTGTGCCCCAGTGCATCATGGATACCAGCGAGATGTAGAGCGCTCACTCTGCTCAACATCCACCAGCTAAACACACACGGCAGGCCACTCTGGCGCGGGTCTGGCTCTGATCTGGCCCAGGACCGGGCCAGATGTGGGCCAGATGAGCCAGGCCCGCTCCAGAGTCCCCTGCCGCCAGGGCACAGTTCTTCCCTCCGGATCTCTGAGAACAGGGGAGAGATGTGGAGTCAGACCGATCGTGGGAGTTTGAAGTTTTTAATGTAAGCTTTAAAAAGAAAAAAAAAGAAAAAGAGAAGTTGGGTTCCTGACCAGTGTTTCTGCGTTTCCCCCCAGCAGAGTCTGTGTGGGTATTTTATTTGGGTTGTGCCCGCCGGGTGGCACAGGCTGGCATCGGCCCGGCAGCCATGTCTTCTACTCCCTGAGTGCCCCACCCATGTGTGTGGGCATCTTTTTATTGTAAAGGATATGTGTTGTTTAAAGCTGTTGTACATTAAAATGTTTATATCCATCATCGTTGCAGGTTTGTTTTTTCATACAATTAAAACCTGGGGTTGCTTTTGCTCTGGTTTGGCTTTCAATCTTGCAGGGTGAACAATCTTCACGCATCACTGGGGTAAGATATTTAACTGAAAGACGGCCACATCATTAGATTCAACTGAAAGACGGCCACATCATTAGATTTAACTGAAAGACGGCCACATCATTAGATTTAACTGAAAGTCGGCCACATCATTAGATTCAAGCTTCAGTCTCTCTGGACTATGTAGTTATTCATTTTGCAAGAGAAATGGGATGTGGATTTTGCAATCATAGTTTTGAGAAATACCAGTACATTTTGCGGTTATAGTTTTGAGAAATATCAGTATATTTTGCAGTTATAGTTTTGAGAAATAATAATACATGTTGTTCTACACACATAGTGGTAGGCATGCCTTCATCAGGGGTACTTCCTGTCTAATCAAATGGCCATCTCATGACAACCAGTGTACTAAACCCAGAAACTGCAGACACAGACCCTATGATACACTCCATACATGAACACCAGATGGCGCCACATACACATGGGAAAGATGTCTCGTGCACATCCTTCTGTCAATCTCACCACTAATTACAACTCCGCCACCTGCTAGCCCTGTGACAGTAATGTTTCACTATGTAGGTGTGCCATAGAGAACAAGCACACGGTTCCCTGAGGAGTTGTTACCAAACTATACTATACAACAGTGGGGCAGTACAGCATTTGCGTTGAAATGTATGAAGGAAAAATATAGATGTAGGTGTCACTGAAGACATTTTCCCACTATTACTGCTGCATATGAAAGTCATGGGCCATCAATGAGACAAAGTGACCCAAAAAGGCAACTCCAACAAACATGTCTATCCAAAGCGACTTACAATAGGATCTTACATTGCCCAGGAATTGAACCCAGGTCAGCTACTTGTTTACACAAACCACTGTACCACTGATCACCCTGATAATCTTGCCACACGAAGCTGGTATCTGCAGTATTGCGACAGGGAAACCAACAGAAAAGTTTGTTCTTGGTGTAATGGCAAGGGAGAATGTACTGTTAATTTTAAGTTTATAAAAATGTCACCACAGATCAGCATTAGGGCTGCAGGATACTCCTAGTGGTAGACTCATGTGTTGTCTTTCCCAGTACATTAAGTGAAACAACAAGTGTCTGCACGCTTCTTTTGTGCTATAGTTTGGCATGAAGCGGTCTTGAGGCATAAAGCTGAATTTCATATTTACTGTATTTCATTTTATATTACATATTTTATGTGTACGAGGTGTCATACATGTTTCTTTTCCTTTGCAATGCAACACTAAACTGTGCAAAAATAGAGGATACAGCAACACATAATATATGCATTTTACAATGCTTCAAGTTGTCTGTTTTTTAGGTTGTGGTACTTTGAGTGACAAAGTAGTCTTCCTGAGAGAGAACGTTTGCTAAAGTTACAGCAGCATAGTCACTTTTGGGTGAAGTATGAAGTGTTTTGGTGGTTGTAGTGCATTTTGCACCAAAGGTTAACTGATATGCTGAGGTGTGCGTCTGTAAAGCCCAATGTGTGAAGAGTTTGGAAAAAAGTGTGAAAAGGACCCGAAAAAACGAACTGCAGAGAGAAGACATGACCTTGTGACTGATGATGATCAAAGACAAGAGACATTCCTCAGTCTCAGACTGCTTTTCCGTAATGCTTCTGCACTGAATTAGACACGTCAGCATTATGGCAATTGGGTTGGGTTAGGTGCAGTATGCTAGTAATAGATCATACAGAATCAGTAAGGGAGATGGGTTGGGTTAGGTGAAGTATGCTAGTAATAGATCATACAGAATCAGTAAGGGAGATGGGTTGGGTTACGTGCAGTATGTAGTGATGTATAGCCGTACTGGAGTCAGGTTGAGTGGAGTTACATGCAGTATGTTAATGATGCTAACATAGTGATTCAATGCTGTACATCAGACCTCTCACCTGAGACAGGTATACAGTAGGTCAGCTCAGGACAAACCCAAAAGAGATGAAAGCAGCCTTGAAAAGGTGTTTATTGTATTAACTCAAGCCCATAAGTACATCATTCAGTGCAAATGACACTCAGTGTGAGGAGTCACCCATTACCAACCCCAGAAGAGAAGGGGAAAAGCCCTTGCATCTGTTTACAGTAGGAACTCAAGGATTTAGCAGATGCTTTTACAAAAAGAGTGCAATTAAGCATAATGCAACAATGTATTAATAATATGTAATGTAATTAATAAAATGCAATAATACAAATAAACAAAATAATAATAAAACAGCTCGAAGTTCATATAAAGCAGGACTTTGAAGCATTACTAACTAAAGAATGAACAACACAATATGGTGCAGTAGGGGGAAAAAACAACTCATGTAATTAGGCTGCCTGTTACGACCCGGCTCTTGAGCCGCAACAAATGAAGAGCCAGACCACAGAGTTGTACGAAAATACAATTTATTCCTATATAAAACAAAACGCAGAGTAAAATAGTGAGTGCCAAGCACCAGCACCAGCACCAAACACATGGCGTTCACCAGCCTCCAAAACATGGTGTGAATGCAAGGCCTCCTTCTGAGGACAAACCGCATGGCTTTTATCCACACCTCCCCAGGTGTGGACAATCAGGCTAATTATGCCCATTCACCACCTAAAAGCTATTGCACTGCCACTGCAAAGCCAGTAGGGGTGTAGAGGGGAGTAACACTTCCCCCCTTAAAAGGGTTCCTCTAGGAGCCCCAAAACCAAAGGTAAATCCCCTCTACTGCATCCTCCAGTCTTCAGCCCTCCACACCTAGGACAAAGGAGAAAGAGGGAGAGAAAGACAGAAACACAACTCATGCCACAGATTCCATTGATTGCATCTCCTGCAACCGGCAACCCTGAGCCACTACAGTCACATAGAAAAAAAATCACATCTTGCCTGTGCACTCACAGGCCAAAACACTCCAAACAGGCAGAAAACCACACCCATGGAACTAAATGCGCTCACCACATAGTTCTTAGTAGACTTTGCCCAACAACCATACATGGATACCTTTACAAGTGAACATGCACAAGAGGTTCAGACATAAAACTGCTACATTTGAACACACAAAACCAGTAACAAGTGACCCACACAAAGTGGAGCACAACAGTCACAACAAAATTATTACTCACACAGTTACTACTACCACAATAGCAACAAATAATCCACCCAAAATGTGCACTGTTGTCACCACAACCAGGTCACACACACAGTGATCCCATACCACAACAAGTTACTGGAATTTCCTAGTTCAATACAGCACGAACAGACACACGTGACCAATCAAGACTGGACAAACCACCCCCCCCCCACAATCACAACTAGTGTGGCTTGCTACCACACAAACTAAGTTATTGCCTTCACCTGGCTAATAACATTCACACGTGATTCACAATGGGGCGGACATCTCGACAACACTTAATTGTCACTGAACACACAACACTCACCTCATGCACATTCACATCTAGGTAATCTAAATGCACGGAGTGGGCAAGTCCACACACACACAGCTGCAACAGTCAACACACAGGGTTGCTCACCAAAGGTATAAAACCTTCCTGCCATGAACACCAAACCCATCAGAAGCCAATAGTTTAAGAGCCCCTTGCTCATACACTACATAGGCTTATCACAAGCCACATAAAAACAGCTACTGAAAGTTCAGCATGCAGGCCCCAGAAATATTAGCCTGGATACCAGACCGAACTTAGCCCCGCCCCATGGTCTACGTTATGGTCATACTACGTTGCTCTGATTGGTTCTAGATATATCCAATTGAGCGAAGAGGCATTTTTTTTCCTGGTTCGGTTGAAACACGCCCCATAATCACAGCCCATTGGAGCGGTATCAGACTCATATTCTGACTAGAATTATGAGTATGACATCGTCAGGCTACAGAAATATACCAATGAAAAAAAAAAACTAACAAACTCAAGATTGTCACTGGTTCTAAATGTGTTGAGCAACTCTCAATCTACCCATGAAAAAAACGAAACTATACCTCTCTAGTCTTCAGTGGTGTACCGAGCTCGAGGCGACTTTGAACGTTGAACTCGTGAGTAGACAGCAGACCACAGATATAGTCCACTGCCTAACTCCAAAGCGTACCCCCACCCAGGATAACCACCCAAAACAATAAACAAAAACAACAAAGCAAAATAACAAACAAGTGCTCCGATGGAAGGGCAGCACAGCCACCCAGCTGAAGCACTCTAACTAGGAGAGTTTGCTCAACACCGTGCCTATTAACTTACCCTAAGCTAAACTCTGCAGTCTGGTCTCCACAACAAAAGGTTAAAAAGATCCCGGACGAGCCCCCAATTGTTACGACCTGGCTCTTGAGCCACAACAAATGAAGAGCCAGACCACAGAGTTGTACGAAAATACTATTTATTCCTATATAAAACAAAACACAGAGTAAAATAGTGAGTGCCAAGCACCAAACACATGTTGTTCACCAGCCTCCAAAACATGGTGTGAATGCAAGGCCTCCTTCTGAGGACAAACCGCACGGCTTTTATCCACACCTCCCCAGGTGTGGACAATCAGGCTAATTATGCCCATTCACCACCTAAAAGCTATTGCACTGCCACTGCAAAGCCAGTAGGGGTGTAGAGGGGCGTAACATGGGTCAACACAACTATTACTTCCTTTAATGCTTTAGGACCTTAAAGGTAATAATAATAATAAACTTTATTTGTATAGCACCTTTCATACAAAACAATGCAGCTCAAAGTGCTTAACAGCGAAGAAATTACATGCAGAGTGATCCACATAAAAAATAGACATCAAATAAACATAAAACATAAAAACTAGGATAGAGTGCATAAAATAAAATGAATAAAAAAACAGCGAGTGAGTGCATAAAGATTTAAGATAAAAAATAGAATACATAAAATGCATAACATAAGATAGAAAATAAAACTCAACAGAGATATAGTTTATCTAACCCCTTAATATCACGTTAAAAAAATAAAAGATAAATTCAAAATATTAGTTGGGTCATAAACCTCAATTCCGTGACCATTCTCTGGCTAATATGTTTTGACAACTGATTTGACTTCTATAGACCTTTTATAAAAAATGTAGCCCCCATGTCCCTCGCAAAAATGTCAGCATTTTTTGCTAGAGGGCCAAATCCAAAATGGCCACCGGCACCATCTTGTAAAAGTAACTTTTTTACCAGAGCACCTAGAATAATGTATGAATACACTTTTTTGGGTAAATTGACCATATATATACTGTATAGTGCGAAGTCATAGCTAGTTAAAGGCTATGGTGAAGAGAATGAAATGTTAAAAATGTTTAGAGAGCTGGCTTCCCTGATATCTATAGGCAGTATGTTCCATAGCTTTGGGGCGTAATTCACAAAGGCTGCGTTGCGTCCCCGATTTTGCACAAAAAAAAACCTCTGGTGTTTTAGAAGTCCTTACTTTGTAACTGGGAAACACAGAAAGTGTCTGGGACTGAGCCATACACACCTCCAGCCAATACAGACACTGCCTCGGCAGCACAGGAAGGGGAGGGCTCATGTCATTTAACTGGTTGTTGAGCTCAAATATCAAAAACCTTTTGCCAGAATCACAGACTGTACCTGTGAGAGCAAAAATGCCTTTATGCGAGGTAGGGTTTGTGACTGGGCCTCTGGGCAACCGGCATGAGGTACCTCAGCTTCTTCCAGAATCTTCTCTGCGAGTGTGTGTGTGTGTGTGTGCGCCAGCGGAGCGTCCGTTTGGAGTGTGTGTGCAGACTTAGAGAGGGGGGCAGAGTGATCTCCCCCTGGCCCGTCTGGATGACAATGACCTTGGGCCCAGAGCTCACCAGCGCATCATACAACCCCACGCTCTGCTCAAAGCCCTCCACACACACACTGCTCACTGCCTGGGGCACTGTGTGTGTGTGTGTGTGTGTGTCCAACAGCATGGGTCCGTCAGTGCCTGTGATTGTTTCTGCTGAAATGCTTGTGTGTGTTTCCCTGTCGGCGTGTGTGTGTGTGTCTGTCTCGTTGTGTGTGAGAGCATGGGTTGCCATGTGCGTGTGTGTGTTGGGCTCAGTGTGTGTTGGAGCATCGGTGGCCGTGTGTGTGTCTCCATCCAGCACTATGACAAACCTGCGGCTTTTCTTCAGAGCATCCTCAATGACGTCAAACACCTCTGCAAATGACCACGAGAGTCATTATTGGCATTAGAAGTTAATAAATTCGTTATTGGCATTAGAAGTTAATAAGTTCATTATTGGCATTAGAAGTCAATTAGTTCGTTATTGGCATTCATGAAAAATAGCAGGTTAATTGCAATGCAAATTGGTCATTAGTTATTAGTAGTAATAACACATTAATGGGAGTGAAAGTCAGGCATCATTAATCAATCAATTTACTAAGTTTGAATAATGCTACAGTATTCTTTGATGATTAGTTGGTTAAGGATCAATACCAAAATGCATAAAAATATTCCTTGATTATTATTTAGTTAATTAATTTATCAATATCAACATCAATGTTAAAAAGGACTGAAAGTCAGATGATGCATGCATGAAGGGTTGTCAGTCAGATGAAACATAATTAAAGGGTTGAAATAGTTGGCTAAAATGAGGCAATTGTGATTAGCAAAGAGAGTGTGAGAGTGAGAGTGAGAGTGAGAGTGAGATTGGGGCAGGTATCACTCTGTCTACTCTCCAGTTGCTGAAACCTCCTTTGGCACCTGCAGGCAGAGAGGTCACTCTCAAATCTAAACAATGATGGAGTTGGAATCACTTGTGTGTGTGTGTGTGTGTGTGTGTGTGTGTGTGTGTGTGTGTGTGTGTGTGTGTGAGCGTGTGTGTGAGTTTGTGTGTATGTCTGTGTGTATGAGCGTGTGTGTGTGTGTGAGTACAGTAAGTGTGTGAGCGTGTGTGTGAGCGTGTGTGTGAGCGTGTGTGTGTGTGAGCGTGTGTGTGTGTGTGTGTGTGTAAGCGCGCGCGTGTGTGTGTGTGTGTGTGTGTGTGTATGTGTGTGTATGAGCGTGTGTTTGTGTGTGTGTGAGCGTACCTTCACCTAGACTGTCATCTCTGCCCCTGATGAACAGCTTGTAGCCGTGCTTATTCTCCAGAACCTCAGGAAGAATCCGAAGAGCAAAGGTCATTGCCATGGAAATGCCCTGTCCCTCACAAGGGTAACAAACATATGCATCATATTGCTTACCATCTGTGAGGGAAAGAGAGAGAGAGAGGGATAAAAAAAGTCAGAAAAACACAATGACAACTAGAATTCCTCTGCCACACACAAGACCAGACAAGTGACATGACCGTGTTGGGATGTATGTTTACACAGGCAGGGCAGGTACCTGGATACCTAGGTATTATGGGAGTAAGGAGCATACAGGCAGTATGATGGACACATGAGCATCGAGGAGTTAGGTGGGTTTGATTGGGTGGATGTGGCAGGGATGGGGGGTTAGGTAGGGGAGGGGGGCTAGATAAGTCCTGGTTGAGTGACTGCGGTATGGGAGTTGGGTTGAGTTATAATGCATCATGTTAGAGGTAGATCATGCAGTATCTCTATGGGAGTTGGGTTGAGTTATAATGCATCATGTTAGAGGTAGATCATGCAGTATCTCTATGAGAGTTGGGTTGAGGTACATGCAGCATGCTGACAGAGCCTGGGACAGTGCAGTGTAGTGGTCCTGCTCAAGGGGACAAAAGGAGACCAGATTAAAGAGAGACCAGATTAAAGAGAGACCATATTACAGAGAGACCAGGTTACAGAGACCCCAGGTTAAAGAGAGACCAGGATATGTCATTCTATGTCATGACTATTATGGACAAAGGTAACATGACACCATGATTAGATCTGTCCCTATCTGTTTCTAACAAGATTATGTCAGCTCTATGCTCAAGGGTTCAAGGGAGGTCTTCTGCAGGTCGCCTGGGCCATGGCATGTGGAGGTCCATAACACACACATACAGACACACTGAGCGCCCTGGTCACTCTCACAAACGACAAACGACACACACACACACACACACACACACATTATCACACACACACACACACACACACACACACACAGTCACACAGACACACACACACACACACACACACTCTCTCACACACTCACCGCTGCGCTGGTGCAGTCTGGGACAGTGGGAGCGGTAGAACAGCACCAGGTCCAATTTGAAGAACCGGTAAAGCAGCACGCCCAACATCACCAGTCCACACAGAGAAACCACCACCACCAGCCAGTAAAAGCTTCTGTGATTGGCTGGGGTTGGAGGAAGACACACAGCACTATAAGTGAACAATGATGAAATCCACACCTGCCAACTTCCTCAATAGGGTAGAGTTGTAATGTGTGTGTGTGTGTGTAAGTGTGAGCGTGTGTGTGAGACTGTGTGTGTGTGTGTGTGTGTGTGAGTAGTGTGTATGTCTGCATGTGTGTGTGTGTGTGTGTGTGTGTGTGTGTGTTATCAGATATAGGCATGCTGTCTGTGTTACCTTGCGTTAGCAGTATTTGGCTTCTGGTTAAGCCCATGCTGTTTTGAGCCACGCAGATAAATGGGACCTCGAGAAACTTTGGCTGAACCTTGAAGATTGTCAGAGTGGTCACATGTTTGCCCTCAATGTCTCTGGAAGACAAATAAGTACAAACATGCATCCAGGGATTTATCTCTGTCTCTTACACACACACACACACACACACACACACACAATACTCACACTTTACTGATGTTGAAGTCCGAGTCCGAGTCACTTATATTCCACATAACATTAGTGGATTCATCAGATACTGCAATGACCTCACAACGCAACTCTTGCCGAGAACCTGCCACACACACGCACGCACACGCACACACACAAACACACACACACACACACACACACAGGCTTTCATCATTGATCATTTACACAGTTAGGACAATTTCACTCAGACAGTTAAGACATTTTCATGTCATGGTTGAGATATTTTCACTTGCAAAATGAAATAACTGTTAAATAATTCAGCAAACTTTTCAGATCTTAACTGAGACTCACCCATCTCCACGACTCGCGTCTCGTTAGCAGGGACGATGATCTGTGGTTTACTCGGTTCTGTAATAACTACACACACACACACGCACGCCAGTTCAGAGTATGGTATTAGAGTCATTTTGTTGTTTTGATGTGTTGTATTGCTGTGACTGGTTAAGTGTTGTTTTGATGTGTTGTATTGCT
Organism: Clupea harengus; assembly: GCF_900700415.2. Lineage (NCBI taxonomy): Eukaryota > Metazoa > Chordata > Actinopteri > Clupeiformes > Clupeidae > Clupea > Clupea harengus. Next base: position 21,782,636 of record NC_045159.1, on the reverse strand, counting down.
GTGACTGGTTAGGTGTTGTTTTGATGTGTTGTATATTGCTGTGACTGGTTAAGTGTTTTTTGGTGTATCTCAGTGTTAGTTAATAATAGTAAATAGTTGAGGAGGAGTCTGGGCGTAGTTTGGCATGTTGATGTAGATCAGGGTGTAGCTGGAGTGCGGAGTGCTGAAGTGTTGGAGGTGTGTTGCCTGAATTGTGTTATTAAGGTGTTTGGCTATAGCAGTCTGCTCTCTAACATGTTTTTAGTTCATGGTGTGATTTGGCTGTGTAATGTACTGGGCAGTGTTGTCATAGTGATAGAGTGTTGAGTGTGGTTGAGGGTGGAGTCTTGGTAGGGCGGTACCATGAACTTTGAGTCGGGTGGTGCGGGCGGAGGTGTAGTTCCTGCCCTCACGATTGAAGTGGAGCATACAGGTGTAGTTTCCAGCATCCGTCTTTTCCACAGATTTGATTCTGAGCCGAGTCGGCTTGATAAAGATGTGGTCTTTCTCCAAAGGCTTACATTCCTAAAGCACGGACACACACACACATGTACTCAAACACACACACACAGGGCGGCTTACATTCCTAAAACACGGACACACACTCACATGTACTCAAACACACACACACACACACAGGGCGGCTTACATTCCTAAAACACAGACACACACACACATGTACTCAAACACAGACACAGGGCCAGCTTACATTCCTAAAGCACGGACACACACACACACACATGTACTCAAACACACACACATGTACTCAAACACTCCGACCCTACAACACTTCTGCATTCTACCACCTTTAGGATTCAGAAGCATTGGGCTACACAGGACTGCTACCCTACCAGTGCCAATGCATTGGAGTTCAAACTGTACATTAGTATAGATAAAGATGTTTAACATTCACCAGTTTTATGTCATTAATAAAAGTAAAGGCTTTTATGTTTGTAGGAAGTGCATTTTGATTAGTATAATGTTTGTGAGGTTAGCCATGGCTGTGACTGATATAATGTTTGTGAGGTTAGCTATGGCTGTGACTGATATAATGTTTGTGAGGTTAGCCATGGCTGTGACTGATATAATGTATGTGAGGTTAGCTATGGCTGTGACTGATATAATGTTTGTGAGGTTAGCTATGGCTGTGATTGATATAATGTTTGTGAGGTTAGCTATGGCTGTGACTGATATAATGTTTGTGAGGTTAGCTATGGCTGTGACTGATATAATGTTTGTGAGGTTAGCTATGGCTGTGACTGATATAATGTTTGTGAGGTTAGCTATGGCTGTGACTGATATGTTTGTGAGGTTAGCTATGGCTGTGACTGATATGTTTGTGAGGTTGTACCTTCAGCCAGGTAATGGTGGTATTAATGAATCTTGAGATGTGGTTCACTCTACAATTCAGTATACCGCTGGTATGCAGTGTCCGACCAACATCAAAATCTGCTTCAGGACAGGACCCACTGTCCACATTAAGCTGTATGTGAAAGGGATAAGTACCACTGCGCACACACACACACACACACACACACACACACACACACACACACACACACACACACACACACAGAACAGCTTTTAAATACATCAGGTTAGAATCATCAGTATTACTCCATCCATTGGTGTATGTGTGTTTTACATTATTTGTGTGTGTATGTTTTACATTATTTGTGTGTGTGTGTGTTTTACATTATTTGTGTGTGTGTGTTTTACATTATTTGTGTTTGTATGTTGATGTGGGCGTATGTGTATAGAATACAAGTCTGCGAAAGTGTGTGTGCACATGTGAATGTAAACTATACTGTATGTACAGCGGGTAAAATAAGTATTGAACACGTCACCATTTTCCCAGTAAATATATTTCCAGAGGTGCTATTGACATGAAATGTTCACCAGATGTTAGTAACAACCTAGTCAGCGGCCTTAGGACCAGATTTGAGAAAGATGGGGACACGGCGGACAAAAGCACCACATTTTTTTCCACAGGTTCTCCATCACCATACCTTTCAATTTTGAGGGGGTTCAACTTCATCAAGATGGCGGATGGCGGCCATCTTGGATTTACAAAACGTCTGCTATAAATGCTAATAAATCAGCTTCCAAGCCACTTTGAAGGTCAATCTTGGTGTCAAAATATAAATGTTCTTGGTTAATGAATGCAATAAAGGTATTGAGAATATCATTAGATAATTATTTATGCCAAAAATATATTAATATATTCATTCTGGACAAAGAATATAAAGTTATACTGAACTTTAATGATACACGAACAGGGGAAACAGTGGTGCACCGAAAATAACAAACCCCTTCCCTAAAAGAATTTCCCTTTGTGATAAAAAAAAAATCATCTAATCTAATCCTTCCAGCAGGTATGCTCACTGCAACTTATATAACTTTCAGTGCTGTATCATGCTCAGACTTTGTCCAACAGCATGCGGGGGAGAGAGAGAAGCGGAACCAGTACGTCAGCCCCCCCCTGGATTTTCATTTACCTTTCCCCCTCCCAAAAGCAACCCTCCTTTCTTACAAGTTTGCTAGAGTATTCAGTTGACGTCACATTTGCAACTGCAAAGACCTGTGCAATTCCACTGTGCTTTTTTGCAAGTACAAACTGCATTTGATCAGTTCACTGCAGGCTATTGATGCGATTGGCAGAGTGCTCCACACAGGAAGCCAGGCCTGGCTGTCTCCATCCAGTGTCCATCCCCATCCTTCAGGGCTGGGTATTGGCGGCTGGGTTTTTTCAGATGTTGACCAGATCCCAGACTGGTAAGTGACTCGTTTCACGTGTTGTATCAGTGCTCCTTGGGTTGGTGGAATATGTTCATTGCTTTGGTCTTCTGGCAGAACAACTCTCTTCTTGCATCATTGACCGATTCCAAGTCACTTGTCTTGTCATAAAGGACAACAGTGTAGCGCTCCAGACATTGAAAGTGTTGGGCATCTATGGTCACAGGAGTGTGCGGATTTGCTGCTATGTAGTTGAAGGCCTGGGTGACCTCTGGGTAGGAGTTCCAAGCAATCCATGCTGACTTCTTCCCTCTTCCCGCAGAATGCTGAGGTTGTGTCACAGCCTGTGTAGCAGTGGTAGACTGGAAGAGTGGTTGACTTGTCTTTGCCCAGAGCGTGGCTGATGGTGTTTATATGCAGATAGGTGGAGTTCTTGCCAGTGCCAAAAGCAATCCAGCTGTTTGCAGCTGGATACTGGGTGAGCAGGGCATGGAACTTGCCAATGAGGATAACGAAAACATCTGTATCCACGGTGCGCACCAAGCAGGTAGAAGAGCCATGCTCCAGGGCATCAAGCAGGTGGATCAGTATCCTTGTGTCGGCCTCTTCATGGTTGCATGGCAGCATGGAGTGGCTGGTGTTTGTGCCGACCACTCTGGTTCCAGATGTAATGAAGACTAGCTTCCCCTCTGGCCACACAGTGGACTCAATCTTCCCTGAGAGAAAGGTGAAGAGTTCCTCCTTGTTCTTAGGGTCACGCAGGAAATCTGGCCAATTCCCTGGCAGCTTGTTCTGACCAGACACCTTCCGTCGTATCCCTTTGCCTCGCTTCTCCCTGGTTGACTCTTTTATACTGCTGGGGAGGTAAGTATCTCAGACGACGTCAACTCTTTCAGAGGTCCCCAAGTGTTTCATGATGTGGGGAATAAAGGCACAGCTGGCATATTCGTCAAACGTGGTGATGTTGGTAGGGGACAGGAAGTGGACCACAGCAGCTCCGTCAAGTACTTTGACTTCAAAAGTAGCAGGAGGTTCCTGTTGTGTCTTCTGTGTTAGGACGTTTAGCAGATCTGACTTCTTTCCCTCTGTCGGATAGAGAAGGAGGGTATGGATGATTTTCGTGCTCAAAGAAGGTGCTCAGGCCCCCCTGTCTGTGTTGAGTGGCTATGTATAATTGCGAGGCGAGTGCCACATCTCAACATTGAGATCTGCCCTGCCTGCTTGCTCTTGGTCTTGGGTGTTGGGCATCTGAAGAGCGGCAGTGAGTTATTTTTGATGGGCTCATGGATGGAGTGTGTGCGGTCCACTATCACTGTCTTATGGTACTTGTTGTACTGATCCCTGCCCACTGATTCCACAGAGCGGATGGTGTTGACCACAGACCCATCAATCACATTCCGTGTGTCCAGCGTAAGTAGCTCTGGGGTATCGTCCAGGAGCGGATTGCTCATCCCACTGATGGTGGTCACCAGAGTGAGGGCTTGGCCTTTGAATATCTTCTGTGTGGACAGTCCTTCTTCATGGTGTTGTTCTTTCTTGCCTTCTTCTGAGATATACTCCTGCTCAAACTCTTTTAGAAGTCGTGCTTGTTCAGGCCCTGCGATCATCCACTTCTTGAATGCTGAGGGATTTTCTGTGAGTCCCACTGCACCCCCGGAACCCTTCACCAGATCGTTGTTCTGCTCATGAGCCTGATCTATCAGCATGCTAGAGAATCTGTTTGTGGTCTTGTTAACGACCCAATGGCCATGTTCTTCATATTACCTGTGAATGGATGAGGGCAAGCTTTCCATGTCGCGAATGTGGACAGGGATCCATTGCGCGTAGTTCTGGTGATCAAGGGCAAAGAACCATGGAACAAGAGCCTTGAGTGTCTCCACATAGAGTGGAAAATCCTGTTCTCTGTGGGCCCGCACAAATATCAGACCCAGAAGTTCCATGTTGAGGATAGTATCCCAGTACTGGAATGTTGGACTCTTTCTGATCATGTCTTGTCTCCAGGCTTCTTTGGTCTTCTCATCATGTGGTCCCTCAGGCATCATGTCCAAGAAGGCATCGTGCTGCAGCTTTGCCAGTGCCAGGGCGCTCACTTGATGGGCATGTCTTGTCCTGGTGAGGTGGGATGCTTTGAGGAAGGAGTCGGCTGTGCCAGTGGATGCGATGCCCGCCTCAGTCAGTGCTGCGGTCCATCCAGAAGCTTCCAAGTAGTCACCAAATGTCTTCCACATTGCCATTTCGATATGGAGGCCGCCAAACATGACTACACATTTGTCTTCACCATGTGTTTGAGGCAAGTGCAGACAGGTGGAGCAAACAAAGTGTGAGCTTTAGTTAGAGGGGTGTTCACTCATTTTATTTCTGACAAAAATAATTGGGAAATTAATAGGAAATGACAATATGGCCATTGTAACTAAGATCATTGTCTACTAATTTGCCTAATTGTGTAAATATCATGCAAATTTTTTTTTTTTAATTTTGACACCAAGATTGACCTTCTAAGTGACTTGGAAGCTGATATATTGACATTTATAGGTTTTACATGCGAACAGCTTGTAAATCCAAGATGGCCACCATCCACCATCTTGATTAAGTGGAACTGTCATGGACAGAAAGTTCCGGCCTGCCAGAAGTTCCGGATGACGCAACGGATGACGTTACGATCAGCTGTTTTGCTTTTTCACGTGAATGATATAGAATCTTCATAGCTAGGTGCTACTGCTAACTAGAGGTGGGGACTTGCTACGTGCCTTCTCAACTTGTAATACAGCAATTAAATATCCCGCGGTTGTTTTGAGATAGGCTACTTCGTGATGTTTCTTATTAGCCGGGCAGTACAAATGCATATGAAAAGTAATTGAAGTAGTGCTAGTTGAGAAGGCACGTAGCAATTCCCCACCTCTAGTTAGCAGTAGCACCTAGCTATACCTCAGAGTGCCAGGAGTAGAGTGCAGCTAACTGATATAATTAAAAATTAAGTTCCAGACGTCCAAAGCGAGCTTTAAATAAACAGAATCGGTGATATTAAGTTATTTGATCATGTTTATCGTATTTATCGCCGTAATTCCATAGTAATGTTCGGTGTGCCATGAAGATTCTATATCATTCACGTGAAAAAGCAAAACAGCTGATCGTAACGTCATCCGGAACTTCTGGCAGGCCAGAACTTTCTGTCCATGACAGAACCCCCTCTAAATTGAAAGGTATGGTGATGGAGAGCATGTGGAAAAAATGTGGTGCTTTTGTCCGCCGTGTCCCCATTATTTTGCTAAGCCACCTGACTAACCCAAGTAATCCATACATACAAAGAAACCAAAACAAATAAGTTCTGAAATTAAGTTATGTGTAACAATGTGAAATAACACAGGGAAAAAAGTATTGAACACATGAAGAAAGGGAGGTGCAAAAAGGCATGGAAAGCCAAGACAACAGCTGAAATCTATCAGTAATTAGAAAGCAATCCGGCCCCTTGTCAGTGCAAATTAATATCCCAACTGATGGCCTATGAAGAGGTGTCTTATTACCAAGGTGTCACACAAGAAACATCTCATGATGGGTAAAAGCCTGAAGAAAATGCATGTTGAAGTTCGTTTAAAGTTTGCAGCACAACATTTGGACAAGCCTGTGAAATACTGGGAGAATTTAGTCTGGTAAGATGAGAGCAAAATGTAAGTCTTTGGATGCCATAATGCACACCATGTTTGGAGGACAAATGGCACTGCACATCATCCAAACAGTGAAGTTTGGAGGTAGGAGCATCATGGTGTGGGGCTGCTTTTCAGCATACGGTACTGGCAGACTTCACATAATTGAAGGAAGGATGAATGGAAAAATGTACCGAGACATTCTTGATGAAAATCTGCTGCCATCTACCAGGATGATGAAGATGAAACGAGGGTGGACATTTCAGCAAGACAAGAGAAAGAAAATAAAGCTGCTAGAATGGCCAAGCCAATCACCTGACTTGAATCCAATTGAAAATCTATGGAAAGAACTGAAGAGTTCATAGAAGAGGCCCACGGAACCTTCAAGATTTGAAGACTGTTTGTGCGGAAGAATGGGCCAAAATCACACCTGAGCAATGCATACGACTAGTTTCTCCATATAGGAGGCATCTTGAAGCGGTCATTACCAACAAAGGCTTTTGTACAAAGTATTAAATAAATATCAGTAAGCGTGTTAAATACTTTTTCCCTGTGTCATTTCCCATTATTACACATAACTTAATTTCTGAATGTATTTGTTTTGGTTTCTTTGTATGTATGGATTACCTTGGTTGTCATGTCAGTAGCACCTTTGGAAATATATCTACTGAGAAAAATGGTGACGTGTTCAATAATTATTTTACCCGCTGTATGTACATATACATATGAGCCTTTATGTGTGTGTAGAAATATTTATGTGTGTGGAAATGTATGTGTTTATGTGCGTGTAGAAAGTAAGTGTGGGTGATTGTGTATATGAATATGGTTGCATTTGTGTTGTAGTGTGTGTGTGTGTGTGTGTTGCATACTTGCACTCATATACTCCGCTGTGCTTGGCTTGAGCAGGTAGGAACCATATAGCATTTCCCCTGACCTCCACCCCGGCGTCCGTATCCAGGGGAACACCCCCCTTTCGTCTCCACATCACATTTCGAATTTCACCATTTTCAGCATCACCACAGGGCAGACGCATTGCATGGCCAACAATGATGTTGTAAGTCACATCTACATGATACTCTAACACACACACACACACACACACACACACACACACACACACACGCATTGCATGACCAACACTGATGTTGTAAATCTCATCTACATGATACACTAACACACACACACACACACACATACACACACACAAATTCAATTCCCAGTTTTATCTGATTATGTCCCAGCTAAAACACAGCTACCCCCAAAACTGAACCAGAGCAGGAAAACAAACTAAACAGGAAATAACACCTTTATATACACCTTAACACCTTTTTTTCAAACACACACACACACTCACACAGACACAAGAGAACATCACACACACACACACACACACACACACACACACACACACACACACACACCACACACACACTCACTCACACACAAGATAACATCACACACACACACACACACACACTTCTGGTGGTCACATGTGGTTGGCTGTTTCCAGAGAACTGAGAACTTTTTCCGTTAGTATCTCAAACGTGATAGAAGAGAGACCCTTATCTTCAGCAGAGAAACGCTACACAACTGGGATGTGATAGGCGTGATGCTGAGATATAGGGCGTGATGGGCGTGATGGGGAGATCTAGGGTTTGAATGGCCTACTGGTTAATGTGGATGTAGTTTGACTCAGTTGGTGTCTGATAAACTGGATTGGCTTCCTATTCCAGGTGTCACATGGAACACAGGGTCGTTCTCAATAGGAATGTCTGTTCTGTTTCTAATTCTATGGTTCTAACATCACTGAACACTCTCACAAAACAGTCTTCCAGATCAGAACAAGACAGGAACAAAGAATACTATCTCATGGTGACTGACAGAACCCAAGGCCTAAATAAGTATGTGAAGAGAAAATTGTGTGTGTGAGTGTGAGTGTGTGTGGCCTGGCTGGTGTGTGTGAGTGTGTGTGGCCTGGCTGGTGTGAGTGTGTGTGTGTGTGTGAGTGTGTGTGTGTGTGTGTGTGTGTGTGAGTGTGTGTGTGTTTGAGTGTTTGAGTGAGTGTGTGAGGCCTGGCTGGCGTGAGTGTGTGAGGCCTGGCCTGGCTGGTGTGAGTGTGTGTGTGGGTGTGTTTGAGTGAGTGTGTGAGGCCTGGCTGGCGTGAGTGTGTGAGGCCTGGCCTGGCTGGTGTGAGTGTGTGTGTGTGTGTGTATGTGTGTGTGTGTGTGTGTTAGGCTCTCTCCAGGTCTTACTTTCAGCGAGAGACGGAGAACCCAGGAGCAGCATCACCGCCAGCAATGCTTGGGCACGCCCCAACCTCCACGTCATAGCAGGCACCTGTCACAGAGGAGTCTTTTGGAGAGGTTTGTGGATCTGTGTGTGTGTGTGTGTGTGTGTGTGTGTGTGTATATATGTGTGTTTGTGCATGCATGCCACAAAGATTAATTAAGCAGATCTCTCAACATACAAACCAACTCATTAACAGCTAGGCTCCACAATGTAGGAATATAATATCATTGAACTGTATGCTACTTTTGATAATCATGCACAAACTCACATAGAAATCCACATTCAAAATAAGAGTCTCTCTTGTAGATTATTTGTCAGAGGTTCTCCTGTTTCTCTCCCACCCGATTTCCACTGACACCAGGAGCTTTGTCACCTACTACTGACATGATGCCTTTCAACATTTTGAGAATTTTGCAATACAATCCATGAAGGCTTCAATCAAAGTACTTTATTGTCATTGTCACAAAAACAACGAGGCAGCATCAGACAGCTAAAAAAAACGTAAGTTACTGTGCACACTAACTGCCGCAGCTAAATAATAATAAATAGCAATTAATAAATAGATAAATAAATAGCCCTGAGTAGTGCAGTGCATAATTCGTGTCGCCTCTGCACATCGTTATGAATTACTTCACAATAAGTGTGGACCTGTTTCAACTACAACAGGAATATTACTTTGGAATAACTTCTAAAGCCAACATTATAGCCTAATGATTTAAACATCAATCATTATTTTTAAAGCTAAAATGAGCCTATCATTGCTATTGAGCATTGATCACTGGTGCCTTGTGTGATTAAGCACTGCTCTTCAAAACATTACAATTCTGTATTACATGCAAAGGAGGACACCTTGATGTTTGTGTTTAGGAGTTGCTGTTGCACCTTTAACCAGTGGCGGCTCTACACGGAGGCCTGGGGTGGCCTGTGCCCCCATAGACATGTCCCTGGCCACCCCTGTGGCCACCCCGTGCTGACCAAATAAAAAAAATATGAATTTATTATGATTTTACACCCGAGCGCCAAAAGCGCAACTAATGCGACGCAACGTTCTACACGGGCAAATTAAAGCTGCGCACCCAAACACTGTAGTCTGCCAGGTGTGGTGCTCGTGTGTTTCTCTAACTGAGAACTTTTTTCCGGTGTTTCCGGAATATCTTTCATTATGCTGTAGTAGGCTAATAACCGCTCTAAAGACGCTATTCTGCACGGGGCAGTGAAAGTGCAAACCTTACAGGCTAACGCGAATGGCACATTCATGCGCGTGTGGCGCACAGCATTTTGGAAACAGAAAGGTTTAGGTGTAGTTTGGTTTAACCACAAGACTAGCACGTATGCAATTTGATGTACAAAGTTGGACGGTGATAATGTGGTTAAGAATAAATTCCTCATTACACAAGGGATATGCAGTGTTGAAGCTGTTAAGTGTTAAGACACGAGACAACTATGCAAAGTGCAATACGCAGAACTATAAAATAACACTGAAAAGACCGCAGGGCTGGTTTATAAAAGGCACTTTACATATGAACATTTTCCAATGGGAAGCCTATGCAGACTGCTGTCGAAAGCCAGTGGAAATATGCCTACTTTTTTACTGTTTGTTTTAGAGCACAGAGATCAACGATACCTGTACTGACGAAGCTCGCACATTTTACTCAAGTCAAGTAAATCTGAGTCATTCAACTAGTTACCGTTCTCTAAGGCATTACGAGTGCAGTTACTCACTTGGCAAGTTGCTATTGGTCCTCGGCACCAACGAACGAGCGAGCAATTATTAAATCCGAGTTTCAGTCCCACAAAATGAGTCAGCAGACTGCTGTCGAGTAAACGTGTTCATCAGCACGAAACTGTTCAGGAAGCGTCGCCTACAAGACTCTTGAGCTCTATTGCCTAATGTGGGGTGACCGCAAATCTAACCACACCTAACCCCTACATTTTGGGGGGAAAATAACTGTACAATATATAATGTAACTGTATAGTAATGCACATATAAAAAAACACAACAAAGTACTTGCAGTGAGTACAATGTTTTATTTAAAGCAGCAATACGGAGTTCTGTTCCAAAACTAGTAAGCTAACTATCTAAAAGGCATGCAAAAACCTTGCAAACACCACCAACAGCCCAGCTGACACTCATAGAAGCTTGCCAACACACTAACTGGTGTCTTTTGGCAGTATAGCTGGCAATGTCATGCGTGTTAAAAGCTTTTCTTCCATTATTGCAGGGGGTTCCAGCCCGTTACACAGAACTACATAGGGCATATCTTGGATGGCTAGTGGGGAAGACATGTGTTTATCTGTCCTTAACCATATGCCATCAAAATTAATTTGAAGATGGTACCAAAACTAGTTGCTTATAAAAACCATACCTCAAAAAGAGTTAAATTGTTGCATAGTGTTACTTTAATAATTGTATTAGCATTTCTTTGTCAAGATAAAAAAAAAAGCTGTATTACAAAAATCATTACATGTGCATGTACAAATGTAACAGTGAAGATTTGGTTTCTTCCACTTGCATCCTTTTTGTGCTATTTAAATCACACTGAGCATGTGCATAAGTCATGTTGTTGGGGAAACCCAAGTGACCCCTAGGAGATATGCAGGTTGTACAGAGTGGCTCTCCTCAGAGTTCGGAGATATAGAGTCACGGTGAGTTGTACATAAAGAGAGCTCCTACATTATTATTTTAGAATACAATGACTGAACGTCCTAAATCCATACTGATTATAGAGAGGTGTTCCACATTCTATCCTCATGTAAATAGTGTGTTTGGTTTAGGAATTATGCACCTCTGAATGTATATTTTAATCGATGTTCAAAATCACACGTGTGAATAGCTAATGTTTAATCTCCCTCTTAGATTAGCACACTGTAAGGTGTTCCATGCTGCTGTGCTAAGGAGTCCCGTGATATTGTTTGTGCCAGGTACATGTTTTGTGTTTTATTGTATATATTTCAATTAGATATATTACTTTGTAATTAAACTTGAATTAACAATATATGAGAGTTCGGAGATATAGAGTCACGATTAGCACACTGTAAGGTGTTCCATGCTGCTGTGCTAAGGAGTCCCGTGATATTGTTTGTGCCAGGTGAATAAACTGGAGAACTTCACCCACGTCTCCTGGCTTTCCCTATGAAAAAACTACACAGACAAATTCAGAGGGGTTACACATACATATCGGTTTTGAAGACCTTAAATAAGACAGTGGCTATATAAACCTCTGCCATGCTGGTCGGAGAGAAGCTCCATACTTGTGTAATAAACGGAGTGCTTCAGTGGTGGGGTGTTCGGGAGTGGCCAGATAAAGGATTACTATACAGCACTCCAGGACATCAGGGAATGGGTATTTCTGCAGTGTATATCCGTGGTGACATTTTTATGAACTTCACATTTACAGGACCGCAACATTCTTCCTTGCATGGAAACTTTAGAAAAAAATCTTAAGCACATCTTATCCACCCCTAAAATTCTTAAAAATATATATTTTCTAAGGTAAGCTGTTGTCATGACACCAAGAACAAACTGGTTTGCCTGTCACAATACTGTAAATACCACTTTTGAGTGTGACATATTGACATTGTGTGATCAGTGGTATAGTGTTTAGTGTTGTTGAACAACAAGCAGCTGATCAGGGTTCAATTCCTGGGCTTTTCACTTTGGATAAAAGCTTGTTATAGTTGCATTTTTGGGTCACTTTGTCTCATTGATAGCCCATGACTTACACATACAGCAGTAATAGTCTCATTGATGGCCCATGACTTACATATACAGCAGTAATAGTCTTATCGATGGCCCATGACTTACATATACAGCAGTAATAGTCTCATTGATGGCCCATGACTTACATATACAACAGTAATAGTCTCATTGATGACCCATGACTTACATATACAGCAGTAATAGTCTCCTTGATGGCCCATGACTTACATATACAGCAGTAATAGTCTCATTGATGGCCCATGACTTACATATACAGCAGTAATAGTGGAAACATGTCTTCAGTGACAACTACATCTATATTTGTCCTTCTTCGACGCACATTTCAGTGCAAATGCTGTACTGAGGGACTTTTGTATGGTTGTATAGTATAGTTGGTACTTGGCTGCAAACAAACAAAACAAAGCAGAAAACTGAATACATTTTCAGAAAAAAAATATAGAATTGGCTGCCTTATTTCAAGTGTATAATTTCATTTTTCTGTCAAAATACAGCATCTTTCCATCTACAATGATCTACATTTTGTCCGGTTTTGAACTGAAAGTTAAGTGTTTTGAACAGAGATCTAAATGTCGGCAAAAATTGCTGTAGTTGCACGGAAGAAGTGGTCATTGAATGCATTTTGTATCTAACAAATGCAAAAGTATCCACAGTTTAGTTCACATAGTCTACTGATATAGTGAAAGTGATTTGAACAAGTGTACATGGTATTGAACCAGGTGTGAAAATGATTGGGAAAAGTGTACATGGTATTGAACCAGGTGTGAAAATGATTGGGAAAAGTGTACATGGTATTGAACCAAGTGTGAAAATTATTGGGAAAAGTGTACATGGTATTGAACCAGGTGTGAAAATGATTGGGAAAAAACTGTCAAATGGAGACATGACAATGGCTGACTGATGTTGTCTACTTCCTGTCTGTCTACATCTACATTTGTTGATTTAACAGACACTTTTACATGCTGTAATGTACACTACAGGTGTAAGTACAGCTATACATTTCACTTTTACATGCTGTAATGTACACTACATGTGTAAGTACAGCTATACATTTCACTTTTACATGCTGTAATGTACACTACAGGTGTAAGTACAACTATACATTTCATTAGTATGGGATCCTTTGGGATCAAACTCACCGCCCTGGTTCAGTTAGGACATCTAGTAACTGGGCTACAGTGTGTGTGTGTGTGTGTGTGTGTGTGTGTGTGTGTGTGTGCGTGTGTGTGCAGTTAGAACGTCTAGAAACTGGGTTACAGTGTGTGTATGTGCGTGTGTGTCTGTGTGTGTGTGCGTAGGTAGGACGTCTAGAAACTGGGCTACAGTGTGTGTGTGTGTGTGTGGGTGCGTAGGTAGGATGTCTAGAAACTGGGCTACAGTGTGTGTGTGTGCGTGCGTGTGTGTGTGCAGTTAGGACATCTAGAAACTGGGCTATAGTGTGTGTGTGTGTGTGTGTGTGTGCGTGTGCATGTGTGAGTATGAGCGTGTGTGTATGTGTGTGTGTGTGTGTATATGAGCATGTGTGTGTGTGTATGAGCTTGTGTGTGCGTGTGTGTGTGTATGAGCTTGTGTGTGCGTGTGTGTGTGTGTGTGTGTGTGCGTGTGTGTGTGTGTGTGTGAGCGTACCTTCACCTAGACACCTAGTCATCTCTGCCCCTGATGAACAGCTTGTAGCCGTGCTTATTCTCCAGAACCTCAGGAAGAATCCGAAGAGCAAAGGTCATTGTCATGGAAATGCCCTGTCCCTCACAAGGGTAACAAACATATGCATCATATTGCTTACCATCTGTGAGGGGAAGAGAGAGAGAGAGGGAGGGATAAAAAAAAAAGTCAGAAAAACACAATGACAACTAGAATTCCTCTACCACACACAAGACCAGACCAGTGCCTTGACCGTGTTGGGATGTATGTTTACACAGGCAGGGCAGGTACCTGGATACCTAGGTGTTATGGGAGTAAGGAGCATACAGGCAGTATGATGGACACATGAGCATCGAGGAGTTAGGTGGGTTTGATTGGGTGGATGTGGCAGGGATGGGGGGTTAGGTAGGGGAGGGGGGCTAGATAAGTCCTGGTTGAGTGACTGCAGTTGATTGTTCTAGGACCTGCACCGGTATGGGAGTTGGGTTGAGTTATAATGCATCATGTTAGAGATAGATCATGCAGTATCTCTATGGGAGTTGGGTTGAGTTATAATGCATCATGTTAGAGGTAGATCATGCAGTATCTCTATGGGAGTTGGGTTGAGGTACATGCAGCATGCTGACAGAGCCTGGGACAGTGCAGTGTAGTGGTCCTGCTCAAGGGGACAAAAGGAGACCAGGTTAAGGAGAGACCAGATTCAAGAGAGACCAGATTAAAGAGAGACCAGGTTAAAGAGAGACCAGGTTAAAGAGAGACCATGTTAAGGAGAGACCAGGTTATGTCGTTCTATGTCATGACTATGTTCTGCAGATCGCCTGGGCCATGGCATGTGGAGGTCCATAACACACACATACAGACACACTGAGCGCCCTGATCACTCTCACAAACGACACACACACACACACATTATCACACACACACACACTCTCGCTCACACACACACACACACACACACACACACTTACACACACACACACTTACACACACTGACACACACCGCACACACACACACTCACACATACTTTCACACACACACACACACTCACTCACTCACTCACTCACTCACTCACTCACTCCTCCACTCACTCACTCGACTCACTCACTCACTCACTCCACTCACTCACTCACACACACACACACACACACACACACACTTACACACACACACACTTACACACACTGACACACACCGCACACACACACACTCACACATACTTTCACACACACACACACACACACACACTCACTCACTCACTCACTCACTCACTCACTCACTCACTCACACACACACACACACATACTCACCGCTGTGCTGGTGCAGTCTGGGACAGTGGGAGCGGTAGAACAGCACCAGGTCCAATTTGAAGAACCGGTAAAGCAGCACGCCCAACATCACCAGTCCACACAGAGAAACCACCACCACCAGCCAGTAAAAGCTTCTGTGATTGGCTGGGGTTGGAGGAAGACACACAGCACTATAAGTGAACAATGATGAAATCCACACCTGCCAACTTCCTCAATACAGTGGAGGTGTAATGTGTGTGTGTAAGTGTGTGAGTGTGTGTGTGTAAGTGTGTGAGTGTGTGAGTGTGTGTGTGTGTGTGTGTGAGTAGTGTGTGTGTGTGTGTGAGTAGTGTGTGTGTGTGTGTGTGTGTGAATAGTGTGTGTGTGTGTGTGTTATCAGATATAGGCATGCTGTCTGTGTTACCTTGCGTTAGCAGTATTTGGCTTCTGGTTAAGCCCATGCTGTTTTGAGCCACGCAGATAAATGGGACCTCGAGAAACTTTGGCTGAACCTTGAAGATTGTCAGAGTGGTCACATGTCTGCCCTCAATGTCTCTGGAAGACAAATAAGTACAAACATGCATCCAGGGATTTATCTCTGTCTCTTACACACACACACACACACACAATACTCACACTTTACTGATGTTGAAGTCCGAGTCCGAGTCCGAGTCACTTATATTCCACATAACAGTAGTGAATTCATCAGATACTGCAATGACCTCACACCGCAACTCTTGCCGAGAACCTGCCACACACACACACACACACACACACACACACACACACAGGTTTTCATCATTGATCATTTACACAGTTAGGACAATTTCATTCAGACAGTTAAGACATTTTCATACACAACACATGGTTGAGATATTTTCACTTTCAAAATTAAATAACTGCAAACTTTTCATTGTCAGATCTTAACTGAGACTCACCCATCTCCACGACTCGCGTCTCGTTAGCAGGGACGATGATCTGTGGTTTACTCGGTTCTGTAATAACTACACACACACACGCACGCCAGTTCAGAGTATGGTATTAGAGTAATTTTGTTGTTTTGATGTGTTGTATTGCTGTGACTGGTTAAGTGTTGTTTGGATGTAGCTCAGTGTAGGTTAATAATAGTTAATAACTCATGGTGTGATTTGGGGTGTAATGTACTGGGCAGCGTTGTCATAGTGATACAGTGTTGAGTGTGGTTGAGGGTGGAGTCTTGGTAGGTCGGTACCATGAACTTGGAGTCGGGTGGTGCGGGCGGAGGTGTAGTTCCTGCCCTCACGATTGAAGTGGAGCACACAGGTGTAGTTTCCAGCATCCGTCTTTTCCACAGATTTGAGCCTGAGCTGAGTCGGCTTGATGAAGATGTGGTCTTTCTCCAAAGGCTTACATTCCTAAAGCACGGACACACACACACATGTACTCAAACACACACACACACAGGGCGGCTCACATTCCTAAAGCACGGACACACACACACACACACACACATGTACTCAAACACACACACACAGGGCAGCTTACATTCCTAAAGCACGGACACACACACACACACACATGTACTCAAACACACACACACAGGGCAGCTTACATTCCTAAAGCACGGACACACACACACATGTACTCAAACACACACACACGTCGGCTAACATTCCTAAAACACAATTTCTCTCAAATAATCTAGTATGGTGGACATCAATAGTAGAATTTAGTGTTGAAACATGAAGTTAATTGTAAGGTTTATGTTAAGTTAAATGACTGCTTGTTAAAGTTAACTTTACAACATATGCTAAGGAGCAATCAATGCCTGTATATTGCAGTGGTAAATACGTTAATGAGTTCCTGGTTCTAGGGATTATGGGTAACGATGTCAAGATCTTGTTCTAATGTTTAATTCTGATATAATGTTTGTGAGGTTAGCTATGGCTGTGACTGATATAATGTTTGTGAGGTTAGCTATGGCTGTGATGACTGAGGTTAGCTAGGGGATGTTTGTTGAGGTTAGCTATGGCTGTGACTGATATAATGTTTGTGAGGTTAGCTATGGCTGTGATGATTTGGGTACTTGCTGGACTGATATAATGTTTGTGAGGTTAGCTATGGCTGTGACTGATATAATGTTTGTGAGGTTAGCTATGGCTGTGACTGATATGTTTGTGAGGTTGTACCTTCAGCCAGGTAATGGTGGTATTAATGAATCTTGAGATGTGGTTCACTCTACAATTCAGTATACCGCTGGTATGCAGTGTCCGATCAACATCAAAATCTGCTTCAGGACAGGACCCACTGTCCACATTAAGCTGTATGTGAAAGGGATAAGTACCACTGCGCGCGCGCGCACACACACACACACACACACACACACACACACACACACACACACACACACACACACACACACACACACACACACACACACACACACACACACACACACACACACACACACACACACACACACACACACACACACACACACAGAACAGCTTTTAAATACATCAGGTTAGAATCATCAGTATTACTCCATCCATTGGTGTATGTGTGTTTTACATTATTTGTGTGTGTATGTGTGTTTTACATTATTTGTGTAAGTGTGTTTTACATTATTTGTGTGTGTATGTTGATGTGGACGTATGTGTATACAATACAAGTCTGCAAAAGTGTGTGTGCACATGTGAATATGTATGTACATATACATATGAGCATTTATGTGTGTGTAGAAATATATATGTGCGTGTGTTTATGTGTGTGTAGAAAGTAAGTGTGGGTGTATATGAATGTGGTTGTATATGGGTGCAGAACTGTGTTTTTTGTGTTGTAGTGTGTGTGTGTGTGTGTGTGTGTGTTGTAGTGTGTGTGTGTGTGTGTGTGTGTGTGTGTTGCATACTTGCACTCATATACTCCGCTGTGCTTGGCTTGAGCAGGTAGGAACCATATAGCATTTCCCCTGACCTCCACCCCGGCGTCCGTATCCAGGGGAACACCCCCCTTTCGTCTCCACATCACATTTCGACTTTCACCATTTTCAACATCATCACAGGGCAGACGCATTGCATGGCCAACACTGATGTTGTAAATCGCATCTACATGATACTCTAACACACACACAAATGTTAAAAAAATATGCAAAAATTTTAAATTCACCTTGGCCAACTTTAGGCATCTTAGAAATCACATGTCCACCGAGGCTGCTAAAATGTACATGTTCTCACTGATTTTATCTCACAATAACTACTGCTTACCCACCTGGTCTACTGCCAACTCCACTACCCTTAAACCAGTCATGTCTCTTTACAAACAGGCTCTCAAAATACTTGACAAAAAACCTAAATCACACCATCACTGTTCAGTCCTCCATACGTAAGTACAGACTTTTAAGTTGGGACAACCTGATCACATTTAAGAACTGCTGTTTAATGTTCAAAATCCGGTTTAACCTGGCCCCCCCACCACTATGCAGCCTAGTCAAGTTTAAAACAGCAGCAACCAGTGCTACTCTAGGGGCAGCAAGAGGAGACTGTGATATTCCTTTAAAAAAAAGTGTATTTAGACAGTCGGTTTTCTCAGTTAGGTCAGCCCGGGAATGGAACCATCTCTCAAATCTTATCTACATGATACACTAACACACACACACACACACACACAGGGCAGACGCATTGCATGACCAACACTGATGTTGTAAATCTCATCTACATGATACACTAACACACACACACACACACACACACAGGGGAGACGCATTGCATGACCAACACTGATGTTGTAAATCGCATCTACATGATACACTAACACACACACACTAACACACACACACACACACACACACACACACACACACACACACACACACATACATACACACACACAAATTCAAATCCCAGTTTTATCTAATGATGTCCTATGTCCCAGTTAAAACACAGCTACCCCCAAAACTGAACCAGAGCAGGAAAACAAACTAAACAGGAAATAACACCTTTATATACACCTTAACACCTTTTTTCCCAAACACACACACACACACACACACAAGAGAACATCACACACACACACACACACACACACACACAAGAGAACATCACTCACACACACACACTTGTGGTGGTCACACTCTGTTTCCAGAGAACTGAGAACTTTTTCCGTTAGTATCTCAAACGTGACAGAAGAGAGACCCTTATCTTCAGCAGAGAAACGCTACACAACTGGGATGTGATGGGCCTGGTGCTGAAATATAGGATGTGATGGGCCTGATGCTGAAATATAGGATGTGATGGGCCTGATGCTGAGATCTAGGATGTGATGGGCCTGATGCTGAGATCTAGGATGTGATGGGCCTGATGCTGAGATCTAGGATGTGATGGGCCTGATGCTGAGATCTAGGATGTGATGGGCCTGATGCTGAGATCTAATGTGATGGGCCTGATGGGGAGATCTAGGGTGTGAATGGCCTACTGGTTAATGTGGATGTGGTTTGACTCAGTTGGTGTCTGATAAATTGGATCATAGACGGCGGCCATCAACCAATCAGAGGGAGAAGCATGGAGGTTAGCAATGTTCTTCCCACTGTCTCAATGTTCTACACACACACACACACACACACACACACACACACACACACACACACACACACACACACACACACACACATCTTATGCGCCTAATTTATGAAGCAGTTTTGGAAGTATCAAACATCATTCCGTCATCAGCCCCCCAATCCCATGCGCCCCATTGGCTTCCTATTCCAGGTGTCACATGGACACGGTCAAACACGGTCGTTCTCAATAGGAATGTCTGTTCTGTTTCTAATTCTATGGTTCTAACATCACTGAACATTCTCACAAAACAGTCTAAACTGTGAGTGTGTGTGAGGCCTGGCTGGTGTTAGTGAGTGTGTGAGGCCTGGCTGGTGTGAGTGTGTGTGTGAGTGTGTGAGGCCTGGCTGGTGTGAGTGTGTGAGGCCAGGCTGGCGTGAGTGTGTGAGGCCTGGCCTGGCTAGTGTGTGTGTGTGTGGCCTGGTTAGGCTCTCTCCAGGTCTTACCTTCAGCGAGAGACGGAGAACCCAGGAGCAGCATCACCGCCAGCAATGCTTGGGCACGCCCCAACCTCCACGTCATAGCAGGCACCTGTCACAGAGGAGTCTTTTGGAGAGGTTTGTGGATCTCTCTGTGTGTGTGTGCGTGTGTGTGCATGTGTGTGTGTGTGTGTGTGTGTGTGTGCATGCATGCCACAAAAATTAATTAAGCAGATCTCTCAACATACAAACCAACTCATTACCAGCTAGGCTCCACAATGTAGGAATATAATGCCATTGAACTGTATGCTACTTTTGATAATCATGCACAAACACACATAGATATCCACATTCAAAAGAAGAGTCTCTCTTGTAGATTATTTGTCAGAGGTTCTCCTGTTCCTCTCCCACCCGATTTCCACTGACACCAGGAGCTTTGTCACCTACTACTGACATGATGCCTTTCAACATTTTGGGAATTAATGAGAATTTTGTAATACAATCCACGAAATTCAAGTTCAAAGTACTTTATTGTCATCGTCACAAAAACAACGAGACAGATGAGGCAGCATCAGACAGCTAAAAACAACTTAAGTTGCTGTGAACACTAAAATCGCTCCTCATTTGCATAGGATTCAACTTTATTCCAATTTTTATCGGTCGCGTCGCCCAAAACGGTGGTCTACTGGATTGGCTCCCGTTGAAATGCATGGGATTAGAATATCGCGTCGCTCGTAACGGTGTCATGGGTTTGCACCGTAAATAGGCTAATAATAAAAGCAATTAATAAATAGATAAATAAATATCCCTGAGTGAAAAAATCCATATATACTGTATATTGAGGTGCATCAATAAGTGCAGTGCATAATTTGTGTCGCCTCTGCACATCTTTATGAATTAGGCTACTTCACAATAAGTGTGCATGGACGGATTATGAAACCATGGGCCCCTGGGCCTGGACATGTAAAAGTAAGTAAGTTATCGTAACAACACCTATTAACGCCCCAGCTATTAACAAAGTGACAAACAGTTATAAACCTTTATAGATAGAAAAATCTTTGATCAATCAATTTTACATATTTCAGTAGCGGTGGGTGTCTAGATTACGACTGGTAACTTGTTTGGATTTCAACTGAAACGTGTTTTCCGTTTTATTCCGTTGTGTAGACCAACACGCAAAATTAGCTGATACAGGAGGTTTTGTCTATTAACGCCCTTTCGTGATTTACCTGTGATACGTGTGGTGTAAGGAGATTAGCCAAACATTTGCAAAACATTACTGATATGATCAAGTATGATCTCTATCAGGATCCGTAATCTCTCGTGAACAATTCCTAACTCGGTCGTCAGTTGTCGTCGCTGCGATAAGCGGGGAAACCTCAATTTAAAGAGGGAGAGAGCTATCGGTGTCGGTTGAAAACTGTATGACCCTCACAAGTTCTCGTCGCGAAATCGAATCCGTTCAGTTCGTTCCATGACGGTTTGTAAACACAGAAATAAATGGCTGTCTAGTACACTTAATTAGGCTGTACAACTGTAATGTTTTGCACACATACACTTTAAATACCCCTTTTGGGCAGGAGCGTCCGTTATCCTGGTTGACACCGAAATCAATATTAAGTAACGTGTACCCGCGTGATGCTGTTAATATGTCGAGGGCGTTAATAGGTCGGATTACGAGTACATGCCTAAATAAGTATGTGAAGAGAAAATTAGATAACTGAGATCTGAGTGAGTGTGTGAGGCCTGGCTGGTGTGAGTGGAAATATACCTACTTTTTAACTGCTTGTTCAACGATACCTGACGAAGCCAAGTAAATCTGAGTCATTCAACTAGTTCACGTTCTCTAGGGCATTACGAGTGCAGTTATTCACTTGGCAAGTTGCTATTGGTCCTCGGCACCAACAAACGAGCGAGCGATTATTAAATCAGAGTTTCAGTCCCACAAAATGACAGTCAGCAGACTGCTGTCGAGTAGACGTGTTCATCAGCACGAAACTGTTCAGGAAGCGTCGCCTACAAGGGTACCAAAATCCTTTAAGTTGACCTGATAATCACATCAATTATATATGTTCAATAAATAAGGATTGTCCTTGCAATGATAAAACAAAGTTTCATTCATCTAATGTTCAATTTAAGCAATTTATCTAAAATGCCAAGTTCAAGGAATTGTCTTGTCACTTTGATCCTACATGGAAGTGGTTTTCATTTAAAAATAGTTTTTTTTCGTGAATTAAATCTCATTCACATTACATTAACATTACATACAATGAATAGAACATTGAAATTGTCTTTTTTTTAAAAAAAAGCTAATTATTATTAATAATATCAAATAAATATAAGTCACTCAAAATTAGGTAATTGGTGTTAATGCTACACAAAACACTTTTATTCTGAAATGATGCACTGGCCCTTTGAAGTTTTTCCTGGATCAAGAGGTCATTGGAGGAAGTGCAGTGGTCAAAGGCATAAGGTAAGTCAGATGTCTTACTTCATTTGTTTAAAATGTCATGATTTATTAGGTTTTTTCCCCAAATTGTCACTGGTGTTACAGTCACTGGTGTTACTCCTCTTCCTGATAACACCAGTGACATTCCTGTATAAATGAACCACATAAAAGCTGCAAAAAGACATTAGGAGGGGGAAAAAAGAGTTTATAAGTTTGAATTATTGTCTATTGTACTTTTCCTTTTGGCAGGAATTGGCAAAATTGAGTGATGCTGAAAAGCAGAAATTGAACAGGCAGCGGAGAGATGCAGACCCTACACGTAGGGCAGAGTACTTGGTGAAACAGCGTCAGGGTTATGTCAATGATATCATGACCCAAAAGAAAGGAAGAAAGTAGGAGATCAAAGTGCAAGGGAAAGTAGAGCTCAGAGAAAGCCATCGCGTGTTAACCAAGCAAGACCCAGTGGCTATATGGGCTTATCTTGACCCTATCCTGGAGATGGTAAAGAGGCATAACCCTGATGTCCAACATCTTCATTTCTTCTCTGATGGACCTGCAACACAATACAGGCAGAAAGGCAACTTCTTCATGATTGCCCATGTTACGGTCTGCAAGATGTCATTGTTGGAACAGTTCCGCCTATAGAGGGAGACCGATCAGAGGCACAAACACAGCAACACCGGCCAGAAGTGCTCGAGATTCATCATTGTGGGCAGTGGTGTATTGTTCAATATGATGACCAGCCATACCCTGGCATTATCCTGGAGGTGGAGGAACATAATGTCAACATCAAGTGCATGCACAGGACCAGCAGGTACGCCCTGAACAAGTTCTACTGGCCAGCCCCAGTAGTAGACGTACAATGGTGTGGGGAAGATCAGATCATGTGCTTAATGCCAGAGCCAGTTGCTGTTAACAAGAGATCCATCCAGTTGGATGAGAAGATTTGGGCATACCTGAAAGAAGAGCTGGGACATTAAAGTGAGAGGTTATAAATAGCGAAAAAACAACTTTGAAGTTGTTATATTGCGTCATAGGTGTTGCCACATGTTTTTTCAGGGATGGGATATTATAGATGTATTTTTTGTTATATTGCTTCAATGGTGTTGCCGCATGTTTTTTCAGTGATGGGATATTATAAATTATTTTTTTGTATTAATTTCTAGCAATATTTAGTTTGTTGATTGATACTAACTCTAAAATATCAACTGTCACGAATTCCCCTGAATTCTAGTTTGTTTTCATCTGGGTTGTGTTCATGTCTTATCATCATCTCCTGTCATTTCAGATCCGGCCACTCCCACATGCCCGGCAATCTCCTCATCTCCCTCACCTGTTACTCTCCGCCCATCTCTGCACCTGCAGCTCATCTCCGCATTAGGTTCTGTGTATTTATACCTGTCCACTATCACTTGTTCTTCGCCAGATTGTCTTGTGTGTTTTGCCAAGCTTTCCCGCGATTGTATGTTTGTATGACTGTATCTTGGATTCCGTATACCCTGCCTGCCCCTCGTCGGATTTGTCTGCTGTATTGTCTGATCTCCCGGTTTTGACCCTGCCTGCCTGTCCATCGGTTACGGATTACTCTGCCTGCTCCTTGTCGGATGGTTTGCTGGACGGACTGATCTCCCGGTTTTGACCCTGCCTGCCTGTCCCTCGGATTCGGATTACTCTGCCTGCTCCCTTGTTGTATTGTTGAAACACTGGGCTGATGTCCTGGTTGTGGTATAACAAAGTAAAATAACTTCTACTACATTCTGTGTCCGTCGTGCTTTTGGGTTCCTATTTTGTCTGTACCTGAAAACGTTACATCAACTAATGATTACATAATTAAACACTTTGAATATTCTTCAATTGCTGTTGGTTTGACAGAAAAGAAAGATGGTGCAAATCAAAAAAATTCAAACAACGTTGTTTAAACATGTGCAATTGTATTAAAAAATGTGAATAATCAAATATTTTTCTTGGTCTTATCATTCCACTACTCTGCCTTTAACTAAATATTCAGGATCTAAGGGAAAAAAAAAAAAAAACATATGTTGTTTACACTATAGGCAACACCAACGACAAAGAAACAGCACATACATTCTTTAAAGAAATGTACTATAAAAATAATAAAAATACATTAAGCTTTACTTTTAGTGGATTCATCAAGTTTAGAAGTTAGTTATTGCTATTAAATAAGTTTTAGGTATGTAAGAAGGAATACATTTCAGCAGATTTGTATCACCCAGATTCCACCGTTTCTGTAGAATGACCCACAAGACTGTTGTGCTCTATTGCCTAGTGTGGGGTGAGCGCAAATCTACCCACAGTACATTACACAATCTGCTACTCACTCCACATTTCACTGTTGGGGGAAAAAAATAACTGTACAATATATAATGTAACTGTATAATAATGCACATATAAAAAACAACAAAAGTACTTGCAGTGAGTAGAATGTTTTATTTAATAATTGTATTAGCATTTCTTTGTCAAGATGAAAAAAAAGCTATATTACAAAAATCATTACATGTGCATGTACATACATATAGGTGTTGAAGACCTTAAATAAGACAGTGGCTATATAAACCTCTGCCATGCTGGTCGGAGAGAAGCTCCATACTTGTGTAATAAACGGAGTGCTTCAGTGGTGGGGTGTTCGGGAGTGGCCAAATAAAGGATTACTATACAGCACTCCAGGACATCAGGGAATGGGTATTTCTGGGGGGGAGGGGAAAGAGCACAAACTATTAGACTCTCACACCAAAAACAAAAACCCCAATGTAAATTAATCTGAATGCAAACAGCAGAAAATACTCTTAGACTTAGGCTTAAGGAGTTGTTCAGGAGCTACTCTGAACAAGAAGTCACGGCTGAAAAGTTATTATGTATCTAGTCAGTAATTTCGTTTCAACAGCATGCCAGCACTTACCTTGACGTGTTCAGGCATATCGGCCACGGCTTTGTTGTGTTCAGCTATGGCGGCGATGAGGGCGGGCAGACACTCCGCCCCAGAACTGAGAAACAACCACACAAACAAAACACATTGGAAATATTTATTTTCTTTGTTTTAATATGTAAAACCACATTTGAAATAGAAGATCATTCAGTACAGTCTATCTAAAATAAATCTATTTCAGCACCACATCATTACTGTTAAACTACGTGAAATGAGCCACGTATCTAGTAGGGCTTGGCAATTAACTGTACTGATGCTCTTTAGAGTAACTCGCAGACCAAAATACATTTATGGAGATAAATGAAGTATATCAGGTTATGATTGTCTGTGATAATTTGTACATTTAATTCTGAATACACACAACTTTGAAATTACAAAATTACAAATTTTATAATCATTAACTTACTTTATCAGACACTTACTGTCCCTAAGATATTTCTTTAAGTGGTACTTTGAAAGATTGGGCAATACACAATATATTATCGTGGATTCCTCACCACCAATGTAAATCTGGTCAATTATTGATATTTATATCAGGTCATGTACACAACATAGTATTTAAGCACTAAACTTGAATCCAAACAGTACATTTCTCTCTCACTCTCTCTCTCTCACACACACACACACACACAAACATGCACATAATTGAATTTTTTATACACATCTAAAGCATAAGTATAAGTACTATAAGGCAGGATGGTAATCTTTGGATTGTGAAAACACAGGAGGCCTTTTAGTTACAATGATTCATTAGGCGTGGTTTAGTTGTTGTTCAATTGTGCCTCTAACAACATTCCAGAACTGCATTGTTCCATGTGGTTGACTTTTTCACCCCTCTGCATATCTCTATCACCCGTCTCTGGCTTTCTCCCTATGCTTTTCCATGCAAGACTTAAACTGAGGGCAGGCAAATGGATTTAAGAGTATTAAGTGAGATATTGCATTAGAAGATGATTTCTTTGTCATGTTTGGGTTTGTCTGAGTGGTAAAGAGTGTCAGTCCTGCAGCGGAATAGATTAGTCTTAGCATGGATCTCTAAGGTGACAACCCCCTGTAGTTGTCGCAGTGACTGTGTGATCCCCATCATAAACATCACTCTCCATGTGATTAATTATTATACCAGATGCAGGGCTACATTAAATGGGTATTTAAGAGGAGATGGTCAGAGGACAAGGAGTATTCTGTACCCAGAGCCTCCCGCACTCTATGTGTGTGTGAGTGAGTGTGTGTGTGTGTGTGTGTGTAGTCATCACCTTCTGAGCAGCCAGGTATGTTCATACACTCTGAATGTTTGGATGTTTCAGATGTTTCTTTTATGCTTGTAACTTTAGAATATTCACTTAAGACTCGATTGAATATGTAACTGTATTAGTAAGTTGTACCTGACTAAATAAATTGCGATGCTCTGATCCACTGTGGCCTCTCCAGAAAATGACTAGGTAACGGTGTTTCCACAACGACTGGCTAGGATTAGTTTCAAACCTAAAAGCAGCAATGTAAGTCTTGATGTACCTGGCTAATCACCTGGGCTAGACACGCTGCAGCAGAACTGTTATATTGTATTATGCGGTGGATTGCCGACCAGCCTCTGCACTGGATCGCATGGTTATACTGAGATCGTACAGCAGCCTGGCACTCGGCCCTTGAACCAGATCGGTCTAACATGCAGGTAAGCCCCTTAACAGTACAGAGCTAGTCTCCAAAACTAGTAACAGGTTGTGTCCCTGGAATATGCAAATATTGGCCGTGGCAAAATCCTGTGCAACACTTTTCCTAGAATAAACTAGTTATTAAAAAGTAAAAGGGTATTCGTCAAAACAGATCGTAGGCATCCACAGAAATGACCCTAGGTCAGCCTACCTAACGAGTAGCAATATAACATTAAAAAAGCAGGAACTAAGGCTGAGTTCCTAATTGAGTGGAGATAAGTTTTACCAGGACAGGGTCCTTTAATAAATATTATCTTTCAGCAAAGCGCAGAGAGACGAACACGCTGAAACCTTCGGCCA
Source organism: Clupea harengus (assembly GCF_900700415.2). Classification (NCBI taxonomy): domain Eukaryota; kingdom Metazoa; phylum Chordata; class Actinopteri; order Clupeiformes; family Clupeidae; genus Clupea; species Clupea harengus. The sequence continues at coordinate 21,754,935 of NC_045159.1, read as the reverse complement.
CTCCCAGTCCTGCCATTGGCTTGGAAAGTGGTTCCTTACAGTACAAAATGGATTGAAGAATTTGTAGGCCGTACCTGGGCCCTTCATGTTGTTGCGATGAGGGTGGTTCCTGGTCGGAGCTGAGGCAGGTGTGTTGTTGTGAGGGTGGTTCCTGGTCGGAGATGGGGCAGGTGTGTTGGGTCTCCTCTGAGCCCGGCGGAGCCTCCTGCCCACGGCTGTGCTGCTGGACCAGGTCGGTCACCCTCCTCTGGACCTCGGCAATGGCCGGCTGACTGGCCTGCAGCACGGCGTGGGGCTCGGACAGAACCCGCCGACCCACCTCCAGCAGAACCCCACACAGCTCCTCCTGGCCCCGAGCTGCTGAATTTGGACCTACGGATCCGTTTGTACCATTCGTACCGTTTTCAGAGTCTTGTTCGTGGAGTATGTTGAGGTCCTTCTTGGGAGGTTCGCTAAGACTGTCCGAATCTCTGGCAATGGCTACCGCTGGGCTGTGGGCAGCGCCGGCCCACCACGTTCTATAGAGCTGCTGGTAACATATGAACGCCTCCAGACTCCGCAACACTGCTGAGCTTTCATCACTGCTGGAGTCCAGGGTGTTTGGGTACAGAGTCAGAGAGTCCAGGCCTGAGAGAGAGAGAGAGAGAGAGAGAGACACAGAGAGAGAGACACAGAGAGAGAGTGAGCGAGAGAGAGAGAGAGAGAGAGAGAGAGAGAGAGAGAGAGTGAGTGAGTGAGTGAGTGAGTGAGTGAGTGAGTGAGAGAGAGAGAGTGAGAGTGAGTGAGAATGATGGTGAGAGAGTGAGTGCGAGAGAGAGAGTGAGTGAGAATGATGGTGAGAGTGAGTGCGAGAGAAAGAGTGAGTGAGAATGATGGCGAGAGAGTGAGTGAGCGTGTGAGAGAGAGTGAGTGCGAGAGAGAGAGTGAGTGAGAGTGAGAGTGAGAGACATGGAGGAACACAAACAGCAGGAGGAACAAAGCAAAGGAGGCCAGACACAGACATTGCAGACTGTTGCCTACTACAATTACATTACGACGGCCTTGGAACATTTCTAGGTAACTAATGATCACATAACATGAATCTAAACTAGGCCAAAATGGAAAACGCTAGAAAATCCCTAATAGTTTCTATTATATTTACAGCCAGCTGTATTTATGTTTGTTTGTCAACGGTGAATGCCTGGCAAATCCACAGATAATGAAAGGGGTTCACTAACCTCGAGGGAAGAGGAGAACACATGTCTCTGCCATGAGGGTAAAGTTGGCCGCCTCAGAGCCTCGGACTACAGCGCGCAGGAAGTGCTCTAGAGTTGTGCTACCATCACCTAGCAACCAGCTCAGCATGCTCAGTGACACATCCAAAGCAACCTGGGATAGGAGCTGAGGGAGAGCCAGGGAGGAAGAGATTCAGTAACCAATCAGGACCTGTGAAAGGTCTCAGGGAATGATGGTAATACAAACATCCAGTCTACTCTTCCTAACAGTGGTGTCAGGAGACCAGGAGAGTCTGTCTTTCCGTCCATGGGCATTGCCAGAGAACCCTTTAGTTCAGAGTTCCAAAGTAGAACCGTTAAATAGACTGCTTTGACAACAGGTCAAAGAACCCTTAAAAGTTTTCTTTAGATGTTAGGCTGAGGTAAGATGCAGAGGTTAAATGAAGAACAGTTCCATGTTCCAATAGGGGGTTCTGACAAAGAACCTTTCTTGCGGAGTGCAACATGCTCAATGGAAAGGTCAAAGTGCATGTTTATACCCACAAAATTACACAAGAGTTCTACAGGTTGCCATGTTTATACCCACAGAATTACACAAGAGTTCTACAGGTTGCCATGTTTATACCCCCAGATTTACACAAAAGCTCTACAGGTTGCCATGTTTATACCCACACAATTACACAAGAGTTCTACAGGTTGCCATGTTTATACCCACACAATTACACAAGAGTTCTACAGGTTGCCATGTTTATACCCACACAATTACACAAGAGTTCTACAGGTTGCCATGTTTATACCCACACAATTACACAAGAGTTCTACAGGTTGCCATGTTTATACCCACACAATTACACAACAGTTCTACGGTCACTGATCTGTCCTGCTGATCAACGCGCAAACTGTACGCTGTACCTGTTTGAGGGGGACATTAGCAGTGGTGGGGGTTGTACGCTGTACCTGTTTGAGGGGGACGTTAGCAGTGGTGGGGAGGTGTACGCTGTACCTGTTTGAGGGGGACATTAGCAGTGGTGGGGGTTGTACGCTGTACCTGTTTGAGGGGGACGTTAGCAGTGGTGGGGAGGTGTACGCTGTACCTGTTTGAGGGGGACATTAGCAGTGGTGGGGGTTGTACGCTGTACCTGTTTGAGGGGGACATTAGCAGTGGTGGGGGGGTTGTACGCTGTACCTGTTTGAGGGGGACGTTAGCAGTGGTGGGGGGGTGTACGCTGTACCTGTTTGAGGGGGACGTTCGCAGTGGTGGGGGGGTTCTCGGCCTTGCCCAGCTCTTCCTGTGCTCTTCTGAGGTGGTGGGGGCTGCTGGCAGACACGTCGAACTCCTGCTGCCACACACCCTCCACCGCCTGCAGGAAGTCCTTGGCACAGGGAACGGACCAATCATGTGTGGA
>NC_045159.1:21709815-21744815 GCF_900700415.2 Clupea harengus | reverse complement strand
AAAGGTTAATATTAGCGGTATTTAATTACGATGATTATATAATTCAATTTTTTTCCAGCATCGCAATTTGATTTGGTTGCGCACGCAGCCCCGCACCACAGGCACACCAGGCTGTTTTCCCCGGCGCGCTTTGCCAAGGCCGTTTTTGAAGCGTCTGCGCCTGTAGCAACGCGTCTCTGTGTGTTCGGCCCCCAAGGGTCCCGTTTAGACACCTAGTTAGCGTTTGAGATACCCCCTAAGGGTCCCGTTTAGACACCTAGTTAGCGTTTGAGATACCCCTAAGGGTCCCGTTTAGACACCTAGTTAGTGTTTGGGATACTCCTAAGGGTCCCGTTTAGACACCTAGTTAGTGTTTGGGATACCCCTAAGGGTCCCGTTTAGACACCTAGTTAGTGTTTGGGATACTCCTAAGGGTCCCGTTTAGACACCTAGTTAGTGTTTGAGATACCCCTAAGGGTCCCGTTTAGACACCTAGTTAGTGTTTGAGATACCCCCTAAGGGTCCCGTTTAGACACCTAGTTAGTGTTTGGGATACTCCTAAGGGTCCCTTATGTGGAAATGGGAACTGACATCATACAGTGTGACATCATCAACCGTGTAAGAAATGACATTATTATATCCTGTGAGTGAACATGAGATTCATGATCAAGCAGCTGCTATCCAAAATGGTCATCGTCTCATGGGAACGAAGGAAAGGTCCTCATACTGGATTTGCTCAAACACCTGGGGTCAGGAAGCAAACTAAGGTGTGAGTGACTGCAATTAACCCTAGTATGGGAATGGGGAAGGCCATTTGAGAACCATCTCAGACAGCAGGTCAGAGAAACCTGATTATCATACAGAACAACAAAAGGTTGCAAGACCGGTTTGCATTAGAAGCCTAGCTTATTTACATTTAAAGCCTAGGAGGTGTCTTAAACACTATATATGGCTAGAGTTGGAGATGCTTGTTGTTCAGATCTGCACCGCTGAATCCGGAGTATGTTCCACGTGCTTCGTTACTGCACTTTACTGGAATCAAGACAGATTGCTGCAACACACACAAAGAAACTTCCTTTTTCTTACAACTGTTTATCCTTAAATTAGGACTTTCCACTCTGAGAGCGTCTTGCTTTTTCCACATGTGTCAGATTTTCTCCAACACTCCCCCAGAAATGTACTTGTCACAAGGTGCGGTCAGGCACACACACATCCTTATGAGCTATGGAGTTAGTCACAGGCACACACACACACCCTTATGACCTATGGAGTTAGTCACAGGCACACACACACATCCTCATGACCTATGGAGTTAGTCACAGGCACACACACACATCCTCATGACCTATGGAGTTAGTCACAGGCACACACACACACACACACACACACACACACACACACACACACACACACATCCTTATGAGCTATGGAGTTAGTCACAGGCACACACACACACACACACACACACACACACACATCCTCATGACCTATGGAGTTAGTCACAGACACACACACACACACACACACATCCTCATGACCTATGGAGTTAGTCACAGACACACACACACACACACACACACACACACACTCACACACACATCCTCATGACCTATGGAGTTAGTCACAGACACACACACACACACACACACACACTCACACACACATCCTCATGACCTATGGAGTTAGTCACAGACACACACACACACACACACACACACACACACACACACACACATCCTCATGACCTATGGAGTTAGTCACAGGCACACACACACATCCTCATGACCTATGGAGTTAGTCACAGACACACACACACACACACACACACACACACACACACACACACACACACACACACACACACACACACATCCTCATGACCTATGGAGTTAGTCACAGGCACACACACACATCCTCATGACCTATGGAGTTAGTCACAGACACACACACACATCCTCATGACCTATGGAGTTAGTCACAGACACACACACACACACACACACACACACCAATAGGGTCCTAGTCTACCTGAGGAGGGGGGGGCAGGGGGGTATAGTCACCTTTGGGGGGTTTGGTGTGCTCCTGTTTGGACACACTCCACTCGTGGACGGTGAAGTCATCTCCTCCGGTCCAGACCAGCTCCGGTTCCACGGATGACCACTGAACACACAACAGCCGACCTCGGTGACCCCTGTAATTATGCAGCGGCTCGTCCTTCATGACGTCCCACACCTATACTCACACACAGGGTGCGATTTGTCAAAAAAAACAGAGGGGGGGAGTTTTTTTTTTTTTAATCATGAAAAAAACAAACATTACATAGGCCTAATTCTTTTCAAGTTAACGGTAGGCCCTATTAGGTTACATTTTGAACAGTTGAACATTTAATGCAAACTAAAATATTTAAAATACATGAAATAATTAAATAAATTAAATCAGAGGGGGGGGGGGGTAAATCCCCCCCCAACAAATCGCACCCTGCACACACACGCACGCACACGCGCACACACACACGCAAGATCATTCTTTGGAAATGTTTTCACATCCTATGCATGAAAAAAAAAAAGTTACATTTAAATTTTCGCAAAACCCTAATATTCTTCACCTCCGAGTTGGCTGTTTTCACTCTCCTCTCCTTCTCTCGACACTGATGCGCCCTACAGGATGAGGCGGGTTTGTCTGTGGTATTTATCTAAATCAATATCTGATCTTGGGACTTTCCACATTACCATACGAGACTCTGTGTGTGTGTGTGTGTGTGTGTGTGTGTGTGTGTGTGTGTGTGTGTGTGTGTGTGTGTGTGTGTGTGTGCGCGCGCTCACCTGCGCGGTGCCGTCGTAACACACGGTGACCAGACGCGCGTCATGGTGGGGGCTCCAGTCCAGACCGGTGATCTTGGACGTGTGTCCCTCCAGACTCCTGAAGGCCTCCGTGATGGAGACAGGCTGCTCCCCCGGGCTCTCTAACGCACAAAACAACACACACACACACACACACACACACACACAGTCACACACACATAGCACAGGCTGGAATGTGTGTGTGTGTGTTGGAGACCCAGCTCTCGCTTGGACTGGATAAACACAACTCATGATAACAGTTAGCGTTCGTCAACCCAGTTAGTGTCCGTTAGCCCAGTTAGTGTCCGTTAGCCCAGTTTGCAGAAGAGATGGCGATAGCTTTACGGACGAGAGTGTATGTTTTCTTGACAGAACCGATGTAATTTGTCATCATTTTTATTCTCCATAGAACACCACAATCATCAACGAGAGATGCCATTACCAGAACATCACAGACACCCCCCAAACAGAGCCCCTTCCCAGGTGAGCCCCTTCTCAGGTGAGCCCCTTCCCAGGTGAGCCCCTCACCAATGGCGCAGTGAAGGTTGTGCACGTAGATGATGGCGTTGCTGGAGCCGGATGCCAGGAGGGCGTGCAGGTCGGGCGAGCTGCTGTGGGCGTGGTGCCAGCGAAGCGTGTTGATGATCTTATGGTGCTGCTCGATGGTGCACAGCTGTTTTAGATCGGGCGCCGCAAACACCCCTATAGAGCTGAGGGGGACAGTGGAGAGATGGAGAGAGGCTGTTACACACACACACACGCACGCAGGCAGGCAGGCAGGCAGGCAGGACAGACACACACAGAAAGAAAGACTGCAGAGAGGTGGAGGAGGATGCTTTCAGGAGAGGAAGATGGAGGAGAGAGGAGAGGAAGATAGAGAAGAGAGGAGAGGAAAATGGAGAAGAGAGGAGAGGAGAGGAAAATGGAGAAGAGAGGAGAGAGGAGAGGAAGATGGAATCTACTAACAACATTTTTCTCTCCTAATCACTATTGCTCCTCATCTACGCATATTGACAGCGAACTCTACCTACTCACTCTGTCTTTTTCTTCCTCTCCTAGTCTTAGACTATCTTCGCTGTGGTATGCCGTACGCTTATTCTACTCCATACCCTATGCTAGCATTTATATGCAATATATAATATAATTGCCACCAACGACATGTTTTTCTGTTCCTACTCTTCTTACCCTGTAACAGTAACCCTATGAGCACACTGTATACCAACTAAGCTGTTTTTGTATGCATCATGTATATACCATATGATGTTTGTATACAGTATATACTATGTACAGTACTGTGCAAAAGTTTTAGGCAGGTGTGAAAAAAATGCTGTAAACTAAGAATGCTTTCAAAAATGGAAGTGTTTATTTTCATCAATTAATAAAATGCAGTGAATGAACAGAAGATCCATCTAAATCAAATCAATATTTGGTGTGACCACCATTTGCCTTCAAAACAGCATCAATTCTTCTAGGTACACTTGCACACAGTTTTTGAAGAAAAACTCGGCTGGTAGGTTGTTCCAAACATCTTGGAGAACTAACCACAGATCTTCTGTGGATTTATGGTTCCTCAAATCCTTCTGTCTCTTCATGTAATCCCAGACAGACTCGATGATTTACAGCATTTTTTTCACTTTTACCTTTGCATCAAAATAATGCAAATGTAAGTGCCAGTTGCAAAATGCACATGTCATATTGCATGACCAATTTGTACACTGTGGTGTCACAGCTATTTACCTCCGATAATTGTATGCACCAATCGTCATGTAATCCCAGACAGACTCGATGATTTACAGCATTTTTTCACACCTGCCTAAAACTTTTGCACAGTACTGTACATCTACCACATGTATGCTGCGTACATTTACCCTGTGAGGCTGTGCACATTTACCACTTGTAGTTTCCTCTCCCCTTCTGCCACACGACCCCCCCCCCCCCCTATCTCTTCCAGGACGACCTCAAGCAGATGGGCCCCCCCTTATGTGCCACGGTTCTGATTAAGGTTAGGGACTTTTTTTTCTTGCCCCTGTCGCCATTGTGCTTGCTCTAAGGGGGTCCAGGCACGGGATAATGTGGAATAATGAGGGACTTACCCATCTTCATTGCCAACCGCCAAAACCTTTCCATCTGGTTTCCAGTTGAAATCAGTATGAGGTGATAGCTTATGCTGTCAACACACACACAGACAGACACACAGACAAACACGCAGACAAACACACAGACAAACACACACGAGAGAGACATCAGGGTAAGGTGAAATGCTGCACTGTCAGAAACACACAAAATAGACTATTGAGCCAAATTACCCTTTTGCAGTCAGATGAGACTATTGAGCCAGATGAGACTATTGGGGGAAATGACCCTTTTGCAGCCAGATGATACTATTGAGTCAGATGAGACTATTGAGCCAGATGAGACTATTGAGTCAGATGAGACTATTGACCCAGATTGAGCCAGATGAGACTATTGAGCCAGATGAGACTATTGAGCCAAATGAGACTATTGACCCAGATTGAGCCAGATGAGACTATTGAGTCAGATGAGACTATTGACCCAGATTGAGCCAGATGAGACTATTGAGCCAGATGAGACTATTGAGCCAAATGAGACTATTGAGCCAGATTGAGACAGATTGAGCCCAATGACCCCTTTGCAGCCAGATATTTGAATCATATCATATAACCTGCTGGTCAAAGACATGGGCTTCTTCACAACGTGGATTCCAGTTCGGTTTCCTGCTTGAACACTCTCCTGTAGCCCGCTCTCTTACCTTGATCTGGTTGGTGTCACAGATGAGCTTGTCGATGTTGGAGGCGTCTGCGGCGAGCTTCCAGGGGTCGTGCTGGAATATGATCCCATCCCCTCCGCAGCTGTACAGACTGGAAGAGGGCTTATCCGCACCTGCAGAACACCGGTCACCCGTCGGTCAGCAGGAAATAAACAGCATACCAAACCCCAGTGAGAGAAGCATAGCCAACACAATGCATCTGTGCTCGTTACAGCATTGCCAAGTGAAAATAGCAAAATAACAAAAACCTGGCTTTAAAACTGGGCTTAATTACTACACAGGAGTATGAGGTGCAGTGAGCAAAATGGGAAATTCTACTTGCAAACATTTGTGAGATAAAATAATCATGTAATCAATACCGGAAAATCACAAAATTATGACTAAAACGACATTAGAATAATCACCGACATGCAGGAATCTAGTTTAAGTTCAAAACCTGACAAATAACCCATCACACATTTCCATTCCTGCTCACTCCTAACTGGGTAGCATTCAATCATCTAGCTGAACTGGCCTGTATTAACCGATTAGTGGTCATCTACCTGAACTGGCCTGTATTAACTGGTTAGTGGTCACTCCACTGGTTTGCACCAGCTATTACTAGTTGTATCCGAGCCCATAGCTGGATAGACAACCAAAGGTCTCCGCACGTTTCAGCTGGAGGATGTGTACCTTGGCATGTCCTGGATCACAGTGTAAATATTTAAGACATTTTCAAACGCTTACCGAAAGACAGCGGTGGGACAGGGGGACCCCAGGCGATGGTGTAAACAGTCTTTTTATGGTACGTGCTTGAGCTGTGAGGTGGCCTGTGGGAGTGAAGACAACAAATGGGAAAGGTCACACACACACACACACACACACATCAGAAGAGGATTTACTAAACACAATCGAGAATCATGAAACCATGTAACCCACTGCACAGCCCTAACTAGGCGATCCATTACATAATATCTTTTATAAATTGTTAACTTGTTACTGTTTTATGTTTCTGTGGATACAGTTAGCTTACGCTCTTCAGTTAACAGTATCCTCACTTCACAACATTGCTCTTTTCTCTACACTTAAACAGGCCAACATTCCTCTCTTCTCTACACTCAAACAAGCCAACATTGCTCTTTTCCCTTGATTCAAAACAGGCCAACATTTCTCTTTAATCTACACTCAAACAGGCCAACAAAAACTTGCTCTGTTCCCTACACTCAAACAGGCCAACAAAAACTTGCTCTGTTCCCTACACTCAGGTGCACAGCCACACATTGCTCTGTTGCCTACATTCAAACAGCCCCACATTGCTCTGTTCCCTACACTCAAACAGCCCCACATTCCTGTTCCCTACACTCAAACAGCCCCACATTGCTCTGTTCCCTACACTCAAACTGCCCCACATTGCTTTGTTCCCTACACTCAAACAGCTCCACATTGCTCTGTTCCCTACACTCAAACAGCCCCACATTGCTCTGTTCCCTACACTCAAACAGCCCCACATTGCTCTGTTCCCTACACTCAAACAGCCCCACATTGCTTTGTTCCCTACACTCAAACAGCCCCACATTGCTCTGTTCCCTACACTCAAACAGCCCCACATTGCTTTGTTCCCTACACTCAGGTGCACAGCCTCACAGGGTAAATGTACGCAGCATACTTGTGGTAGATGTACATAGTATATACTGTATACAAGGTGACATGGGGTTTCTTACTTGTTTGAGAAAACATCATAAATGCCAACTTTCCCGTCGTCCGTTCCAAAAGCTAAGTGGGCCTCCTTCGTTGGGTGCCAAGAAAGCTGTGAAGGAGAGGGAGAGTACTTCAGCGAAACAGCATATGAAACAGACACCTCACCGGAAAAAACACTATACCAGTTAAAACACAGCATAGAAATCACTCAAAAACAGAAGAGAAGCTACAGAAAATGAGACATGGTATTTATTAATAGAACAGAACTGTCAGTCTAAATGCACGCAATCCAGTTTAGATGTGTGTGTGTGTGTGTGTGTGTGTGTGTGTGTGTGTGTGTGTGTGTGTGTGTGTGTTGGCCCTGGCGAGGTAGACTCACCGCGGTGACTTTGGACCTGATGCCTTGCCAGAAGAGCTTGGTGTCGTACTTCCTGTGCAGGGTGATTGTGTTCCACACCCGGATCATGTTGTCCCCGACCCCCACGGCCAGCAGCCCCGAGGCCACTGGCGAGGAGCTGAGCGAGTACACAAACCCCCCCAAGGTTGGCAACGACCAGCAGCACTCCAGCGTCGACAAGCTCCAGCACTTAATCTAATAGAGAACCACACAGGAAAACTACATTAGTGAGATGGAACAAAAAGAAACATTACTATATATTAGTTTTAATTTATTTTTATATATGAATAAATATATAAAAAAAAACGTAGTCATGACTAAATCTTTTCATTTTCCCTTAACTGTATAACACATTACATAATTTTAGGTGCCAAAAATTATCAAAGTTAGGCGACTGAGCTTAGGGTAAACAGACATCTTCTGTCATTCCATACTCATATACTATGTGTGCATGTTCACCATCTTGTGTCATTCCATACTCATATACTATGTGTGCATGTTCACCTTACCAAGCAGTCACAGGAGATCAGCGCCAGCAGGCAGAGAGCATTGTGGGATATGCTAAAAGCCTCACCTCTCTGTCCATGGAGGTGCTGATGAGCAGCTCAGTGTCCTCCACCACAGCAGAGGACAGGTTGAAGACGATCCGGTTGTGGTTCTGACTGTCTGCTGATGCGCCCAGCAAAGTCCACTTCGGCTTCTCTGATCTGGCGAGGTCCCATAAGACCAGCTCCCCTCTGCATTCATGCACACATGCACACACACACACACACACACACACACACACACACACACACACACACACACACACACACACACACACACACACACACACACACACACACACACACACACACACACACACACACACACACACACACACACACACACACAAGGGGACGAGATATTTAGTTACACAGTGAAACCACTGTGTCTATTAAGGAGTCAAAACAGTGACAAATGTGACAGCAAGGGTTATGACCAACTCTGAGGGTTATAAACAGTACTGAGGGTTATGACCAACTCTGAGGGTTATGAACAGTACTGAGGGTTATAAACAAGACTGAGGGTTATAAACAACACTGAGGGTAATGACCAACACAGAGGGTTATAAACAACACTGAGGGTAATGACCAACACAGAGGGTTATAAACAACACTGAGGGTAATGACCAACACTGAGGGTTATAAACAACACTGAGGGTAATGACCAATGAAGAATGTTTATCTTTTGTGTGGCCTGTTGTCTTTCCCCTTCTCCGTCTCTTAATCTCGTGGGTGTTTTTCCTGGCTCTCTTTCCCTTTTGTTTGGATAGGTCAGTATGAGGTCTAGTGTTCCTGTTATTACTCAGTGTTTAGTTTGAGGCTGGGTCCTCCTCCAAGGGCTGACCCACAGAAAGAATGTGTGGTCATCCTGACACTGGATGAAATAGAATATAGAATACCAGGAACAGTGCACAATAATCTTGGGGGTTTAAAGAAAGGATACTTTTTAAGTTAGTACCAGTTTCAACTTGAGTATAAGAATCTTGGACAGCCTAATTTTAACCAGAGGCTAAGTGACCATCTCCGGGCATGTGTCTGTTTTAAGTGATCATCTCCGGGCATGTGTCTGTTTTAAGTGACCATCTCAGGGCATGTCGTCATAAAGTTTGGACTTGGACTTGGGATTGTCCACAACAGGGCATAAAGACATTTACAACTCTAACAGATGTGGACACTTTCACTTTCCGTATGAAAGAAACCAAGAGCGGCACCGAAGCCTAACCGAGTTGGCGTGTCTCTCTGTTGAGGTCCTACCCAAAACAGCTGGTGACCACATGTGTTGGCATCCCCTTGGGCCAGTGAACGGTCAGCCAGATCCTCTCCTTCACACCGGGGTCCACGGCAGCTCCCCGCCTCTTCAGGAAGGGCAGTTTGAAGGTCATGATGCCTGTGAGGGTGGGGACAAACAACAGATGGGGGAGATCCCAACTCATTCAATATAATAATATCTTTATTATAACTAGTTATTATTAGTGCTGTCAGTTTAACGCGTTATTAACGGCGTTAACGCAAACCCATTTTAACGCCATTCATTTTTTTATCGCGAGATTAAAGCGATTTTGTTTTATATAATTTTTTATTTATTTATTTATTTTTAGATTATTGTTCTTTTTGGCCTCGCAAACGTTACGGTTTGAGTGAATGGTGAGCGCGATAGGGCGAAATGGATGATAAAAAGCTTCTGAATGGAAAGTTTACTTTTAAAAGTTGTGTTGTGCAAAAGAAGCAAGCTTCACTGTTGTCTGAAAATGTCAACAGGCAGCTGGCTGAAAGCAAAGAAGTAGTAGGCTTACTTTTTATTGGTAACCTAACTGTTACGGTTCATTGTTTCTGAAATAAGAGGCCTGACTGCTATGTTCCCAGCAAACTTGAAAAAAAGAAAATATTAAGCCATGGTTTAACTGCACTATAGGCCTTGAGTCCTTGTTTACCTGAAATGTGCACTTTATAATTTTATTTTGTACCGCCCTGTTTGGCAATGTTGGTTTTCAATAAAATAAAACATTTGCATAAAGCAAGCCAATCCACTTTTCCATGTTGATAAGGGCATTAAAATAAAAATAAAATGATGGAAAAAATTAATAAACGAAGGGACATTTAGAATAGATACCAATTTGCGATTAATCACGATTAATTTTGAGTTAACTATGACATAAATGCGATTAAATATTTTAATCGTTTGACAGCACTAGTTATTATATTTATTTAATTATATATTTATATTAATTCTATTAACTTTTAATCACTTCAGAGGCACTTTTACCCCAAAAGTACATTCTCTCCCTGGCAATCTGACCGGTGTTAGCACCATAGACATCTATATATGTCTATGGTTAGCACCTTGCTCCATCTGTAATCCAATTCTATCCATGTTCTGTTCAAACAACTTGCTTTCACAACTCAAGTCAGCACTCTGATCTTATATTTGGAATAATGGAATGCTACAGTAGTGGGCGTGTCCTGTACAGCACACCAGGGGTCCTTAGGAGCACAGCACCCCCTGCTGGTCTGTTCTGGCACATTTCGGAAGAAAATGTCTTTTTGCAAAACAATATTCTCTAATATACCCATCAGTCTTATATGACTCTAGTGCCCTCTAGCTTTCTGAATGACCAATCAGTGAACTGTATGGTTAGAGACCTACATATATCAAGATACTCATACACCATGTAAACAGATGCAAACACAAGATACTTATACACCATGTAAACAGATGCAAACACAACAAGATACTTATACACCAGGTAAACAGACACAACACACTGGGCTTGGGTGGCTGCTGACCTTTGCCCTTGTCTGTGCTCCAGATGCGCACGGTCTGGTCTTTACTGCCCGAGGCCAGGAAGCAGCCCGCTCCCGCGGCACCCCCGCCCCCCCCGGGCTCGGTCCCAGCCACTCCTGCATCTGAGGGGGCAGTCAGAAAAACACACAGATAGAGAGAGAGAGAGAGAGAGAGAGAGAGAGAGAGAGAGAGAGAGAGAGAGAGAGATAGATAGAGATAGAGATAGAGATAGAGATAGAGATAGAGCGAGGCTTTCAAGATGGACGTCTCTACCACATTTAACACCTGTGCTTGTTAGATTTATGAAGGTGGCCAATAACCTGTATACCGCTCTACTTCATGCTCGGAAACTCTACTATTTAGAGAAGATTTTCACTGTTCTGTGGGAAATGCAAAAGTATATACCTGACTGGCCCCATTGTGTATATACCTGACTGGCCCCATTGTGTATATACCTGACTGGCCCCTAAAGTATATACCTGACTGGCCCCATTGTGTATATACCTGACTGGCCCCATTGTGTATAAACCTAACTGGCCCCATTGTGTATAAACCTAACTGGCCCCATTGTGTATATACCTAACTGGCCCCTAAAGTATATACCTGACTGGCCCCTAAAGTATATACCTGACTGGCCCCATTGTGTATATACCTGACTGGCCCCTAAAGTATATACCTAACTGGCCCCTAAAGTATATACCTGACTGGCCCCTAAAGTATATACCTAACTGGCCCCTAAAGTATATACCTAACTGGCCCCATTGTGTATATACCTGACTGGCCCCTAAAGTATATACCTGACTGGCCCCTAAAGTATATACCTGACTGGCCCCATTGTTTACTGGACGTCTGCACCCCTAGAACACCTGGTGGGATTTGAGGTGGCCAATGCCCCTCTTGGTTCTGCTTCAAGCCTCATTTATCTTTACTACTCTAGTGACTATTCTATATTCTATGGAAAATGAAAAGATGTACACAGAACTTCCCAAGGATGCACGCACGCACACACAAAAACACACACACACACGCCAAAAGCACACACACACACACACACACACACACTTGCCCATTCTTACATAACACATAACACTCAGAACGTAAAACCAATAAATCTCTTCCTACCGTGTCCATCCTACACCTGCCTCCACCCGCTCTCCCATCCTCCACCTGCCTCCACCCACTCTCCCATCCTCCACCTGCCTCCACCCACTCTCCCATCCTCCACCCACTCTCCCATCCTCCACCTGCCTCCACCCACTCTCCCATCCTCCACCCACCTCCACCCACTCTCCATCCTCCACCCGCTCTCCCATCCTCCACCTGCCTCCACCCCACTCTCCCATCCTCCACCCACCTCCACCCACTCTCCCATCCTCCACCCACTCTCCCATCCTCCACCTGCCTCCACCCACTCTCCCATCCTCCACCTGCCTCCACCCACTCTCCCATCCTCCACCCACTCCCCCATCCCTCCACCCACTCCACCCACTCTCCCATCCTCCACCTGCCTCCACCCACTCTCCCATCCTCCACCTGCCTCCACCCCACTCTCCCATCCTCCACCACCTCCACCCATCTCCCATCCTCCACCCACTCTCCCATCCTCCACCTGCCCTCCACCCACTCTCCCCATCCTCCACCGCACTCACCCCATCTCCCATTCCTCCACCCACTCTCCCATCCCTCACCCACTCTCCCATCCTCCACCCACTCCACCCACTCTCCCATCTCCACCCACTCTCCATCCTCCACCCACTCTCCCATCCTCCACCCACCTCCACCCACTCTCCATCCTCCACCCACTCTCCAATCCTCCACCACTCTCCCACCCCATCCTCCCCCACCCCTCTCCATCCTCCACTGCCTCCACCACTCTCCCATCCTCCACCCACTCTCCCATCCTCCACCTGCCTCCACCCACTCTCCATCCTCCACCCACTCTCCATCCTCCACCCCACCTCCACCCACTCTCCCATCCTCCACCCACTCTCCCATCCTCCACCTGCCTCCACCCACTCTCCCATCCTCCACCCACCTCCACCCACTCTCCCATCCTCCACCTGCCTCCACCCACTCTCCCATCCTCCACCTGCCTCCACCCACTCTCCCATCCTCCACCCACTCTCCCATCCTCCACCTGCCCTCCACCCACTCTCCCATCCTCCACCTGCCTCCACCCACTCTCCCATCCTCCACCTGCCTCCACCCACTCTCCCATCCTCCACCTGCCTCCACCCACTCTCCCATCCTCCACCCACCTCCACTCGCTCTCCCATCCTCAAACGTGCCTCCCACCCACTCTCCATCCTCCACCACCTCCACCACTCTCCCATCCTCCACCCACCTCCACCCACTCTCCCATCCTCCACCTGCCTCCACCCACTCTCCCATCCTCCACCCACCTCCACCCACTCTCCCATCCTCCACCCACTCTCCCATCCTCCACCCACCTCCACCCACTCTCCCATCCTCCACCCACTCCCCCATCCTCCACCCACCTCCACCCACTCTCCCATCCTCCACCCACCTCCACCCACTCTCCCATCCTCCACCCACTCTCCCATCCTCCACCTGCCTCCACCCACTCTCCCATCCTCCACCCACTCTCCCATCCTCCACCTGCCTCCACCCACTCTCCCATCCTCCACCCACTCTCCCATCCTCCACCCACCTCCACCCGCTCTCCCATCCTCAGGCCGGCTGTACAAGCCCTCCTCCCCAGGCTGGGGGCACCAGGCCAGGGCATGGATCTCATCGTCGTGTCCCCGGAGCCGATGGATCATGGCGCCTTTTTTGCTGATGTCAATCACTGCCACCAGCCCATCTTTGTATCTGGAGGGGAAGGTTTGTCAGGCATTCAAAACGTCATGGCAAACAGAGCTACTCGATGCAACCTGCTTATCATAAACATCAGCAAAGTCCCCATGTGTGATGTACGTTACATATGGATGTGTAAGATACTTTCAGGTTAGAGTACAACGGTGAGCAGAATAAAACACAGTTCTCCACCCGCTCTCCCATCCTCCATCCACCTCCACCCAGGATTACTGTATTCATCTCATCCCAACCACTACTCCCTAAAGGTGTATTCATCTCATCCCAACCACTACTCCCTAAAGCAGAGGTCTTCAACCGGGGGTCCGCGACCCCCAGGGGGTCCGTGGAGGTACTGCAGGGGGTCCGCCAAATTATTTCATCTGAAGCATTTTTTCCCTCTTCCAAAAATGTAAAACGTCCAATAGGCCTACATAAACATAAACAGAACGTAAAAATTGCTTTCTATTCGTTAAAAATCATACATAGGCTACCCATGAGTCTTCACGCGATCATTTGATCACCATGGCAACATATGCACTTTTAGCTTCATTTAGCTATCTGGTGCCAAAACACGTTACCTGCTTTAATCGTTTTGTAATTTCTCGGAACAAAAGCTCCACGTCAGACACCACTGATGGCGGTTCAGATTACCTACATTCAGAGGATGCCAACACCCCTTCCACGAACAGCCAAAAGCCAAACGGGAGAAGACACGTAAATATTCAGAGAATTATCTGAAGTTTGCCTTGACCGATGGTGACGAATTACCAGTGTAACCACTACGTGGTTTGCCCTCCCGTGCTATCAAACGAAACTATAAAACCATCAAAGCTGCAACGAGACTTAAAGACAACCCATGCTCACTTGAAATCATTTTGAATTACCTGTTTAAAATCTTTTGAGGGCCAGCAGACATTGATGAGACAATCAGCCAAAGTGTGCGAGCTAACTTTAAAAGCCTCTTATCAAGTTGCATTACGTGTCGCTCAGACCAAACAGCCATACATAATTGCGGAAAGTTTAATATTGCCAGCAGCTATATGTGCAAAACAATGTTTGGGAAGGATGAGTACGTAAAAAAACTGAAAAGCATCCCAATGCTATTGATGAATTGGCAGCTGATGTGAGGGCACTACTAGTCGCAAAACTCCCAAAGGCAGATTATTTTGCACTACAATTTGTTGAATCCACCGATGTGTCAAACGACGCTCAGCTTTTAGCTTTTGTGATTTGTCGACCAAAATGAGATGCAGGAGGAATATCTATTCTGTAAGCAGCTGCCTGGACGTAAAACAAGTTCAGAGATTTTCAAAGTGATAGAACAATTTTTTCCGTGAACATGATATACCCTGGCCAAAATGTGTCGCGATGTGCACAGGCGGTGCAAGAGCCATGTATGACGCACTGCATGCTTCATAGGGAGAATCTTGTTGCCAAAGACATGAGTGATGAATTCTCAAACGTCAGATCTCTCACTAGGTATGAGATATTTCATCCATACTTAAGCTTCTCAAGCTACTCAATTCTTTGTCCCTCCCTAATTGAATATAGAGTGATGGCTAACTGTAAGGGAGAAAAAATGTCAATAATAAACAGAATAAATTTAAACGAGTTGTGTGTCACAGATGATTTGCAATTATGTTCAAACATGTGTAGGGGAGTGTGTGTGTGTGTGTGTGTGTGTGACTGACACTTAGTTCCAAATAAAATATATGAATATCAGGCCCAAATTTGGGGCGGCGGGGGTGGGGGTCCCTGCTCAGTGTCTTTCTCAGCCAAGGGGTCCTTGGGCTGAAAAAGGTTGAAGACCCCTGCCCTAAAGGGAAGGCCTCGGACCAGTTACTGGATATTTAGTGTCATCACTTAGGTTAAACACAAAATAGACACATACATACACATCTAATTAAGATTTTTTAAATAGACCAGTCAAAATTTACGTAAAAAGAAGCTGACACAGAATTATGTTTAACGAATCTGGGTTCTCTTCCTAAGCATCAGCACACACAACCCACAATAGTGCGTGTTGGGAGTGAGGGGAACACGCAATGTTTACCCAATGGCGACGTGGTTCTCGTTGTGGGGTGAGCAGGTCAGGCAGAAGATGGCACGGGGCTGTGGCATGAAGCTGTGAACGTTGATACTGTTGTGCCAGAAGCACATCACCACACCCTTCTCATCTCCCGTCACCACCAGGGTCTTCTCCTTCGGAGACCAGTCCACTGCTGTGATGGTGTGCTGCAATGACAACTGTACTGTCACTAACCTTCTTACAGACCTGATTTTAACAGTCAAGGATGTGCACTTATCAGAGAATGTCAGTAAAACAGAAGCTTACCTCATGGGCGTTGTGCTCGGATACCACAACCCTCTTTTCGATGTCCCAGATTTTTACAGTCTTATCATCGGATGTGCTCGCACAAAAGCTCTCTTCTCCATGGTGAGGACTGAAAACAAAGCCTGACACCCGCTCCTTGTGCCCAGATAGTTCTCCTGGAAGAGGAAGTAAACATCATGGACTGGATTTAACCACAGCAGTCCATGCCGATAGCGTGATCACAGGTTACAGCAAGAAAGACAATTCAGTGAGTAAAATACCTTTTTTAAGGACTTAGCCAACTTACCCAATATTATTGGTGATGCTGCTGTCACTTGTACTAAGTATATTGAGTTTCTTGCTCCAAACCCTAGTATTCCTTTAGCGTTAGTATCACTGCATCGTGAGCAGTACCAGTTTGGAGAGGGTGGAAGAAGTCTTTCGTGCATCCTGAAAAAATTATAGAGTTGTAGATAGAGGGGCAAATATATTAACTCAAGTTCAAATTGCAGTCACTCTTTACAACGCACATGCCGCCCCGACAATTCAACGCAATACCTGTAAACTTGTCGAAATTGTCGTAAATATCCTACGGACACCGAAAGGGACCAAACCGTACCTGTAATAACTTAAATGCTTTAACAACGCTATATTTTAGGCACTATATGTGTGTTTTCTGGTTGAATATCGTCATTCAGCCATATTTAAAATATTTCTGATTGTGTAGATATTAACTGTGTGCATCACTCAGTCTTTCCAGTCTTTTCCATTCATTGGACAGTGCTTGTTGCCGTACACTTCTTGCCGTAAAGCAAAACGTCCTGCCTAATCAAACATGGCTGCTCCCTCATTGACAGGGGGAGGTAAGGCAGATATAAAAATGTTAATGTGCAAGAAAATGTTAAGAATTTTATATCACTCGATGTGTTTAACTATGCTTCATTAATGTACCCACTTGATGTTTATAGGTTTCAATATCCTCCGACGTTTCGCAGGACAACTACATTCAAGGTTAGCTTAAACTCGTTTGCAACGGCTACGACCATCTGTGCTAATATTGTCTAACCTCACTTTTAGAGCACGCCTTAACTAAGCAAGCGAAGCAAATTGTGCTTCGTGTCAGTCATGACATGTACCCTGTTGTGTCTCATCCTTATTTTCTATTGGTACTGGCAGGTTATGCGGAGTAGGTTTGCCGCAGGTTACATGCTGTATTCACACCAGTGCACCTCTTGATGGGCGCAAGAAGTGGGAGAAGGGAAACCTTATTGTTTATCCACCTCAGCAGGCCGATGAGCCACGCAGACCAGCGGTAAGCGTTTACCTGTCAGCGCTGGAAATTGTCTTCACTAGAGGAAAATAGTAGGAGATTGAGCAAGCCAATATGTGAAGCTGAAGGGCTGTGGGATGTGGAATTATTGCTAGCATAGCTCAATCTTCACGTTATACAATGGCATAATGCAGGAACCAATATAATAATACCTTGGAGCAACTAATGCGGAATTGCAATGCAGAGATTCTACTGCTGATATGACTGATTAACTAAAGTTTACTCCCTAGTTGTGTGCTTTGTCACTATCAGAGAAAAGACATATCTTGACCATATTGGTTTAATAAAAATGCAACTTTGACCAACAGGAGGTGTTCCACTGTCGACGACAAACTAAATACAGCAAAGACAAGATGTGGTACATAGCAAAACTGGTGAGTTGTTTATTCCCTTGTCACAACAATCCTATCATGGATAAGTACATATGCTAGATAATAAAGTACAGGTCTTTATATAGCTATAGGTATACTATTTACTGTTGTATACTGATTTCAGTGAGGTCACTTGCACTATTTCTTCAGATATTGAAAATAAGAGAGATAATGGCATGCATCAATTTATCAATCTGTCGTTGGTGTGAGTCGTCTAATTGCTTTTCCATCCTCAACCAGGTCAAAGGAATGACGATTGACCAAGCCCTTGCTCAGCTTGAGTTCAGCGACAAGAAAGGGGCCAAAGTGGTGAAGGATGTAAGAAACCTTCAAATCATTGATAATCAGAATAGTGTTTATTGCCAAGTAGGTTTACACCTACCTGGAATTTGTTCTGGTGTATAGGTGCATACAGTGAACATAAAAACATACAAACACAATAAGTACTACACATAACATAAAAACAAACTAAGTACTACACATGAGAGAAGTACTTCAGATGAAACACAGTATATAGGATACAATATATATATATATATATTAATAATGTATATAAAAAAGTATATTAGAGGTAAAATGCAAAAAGCAGGGCAGGAGTGTGAATGTGCAGTGTGCAATGTAGTGTGTGTTAACATAACACAGACTTGAGGTGTGGGGGCGGGGGCTTGTTAATAAGGCCAACGGCAGCCGGGAAGAAGCTGGTTTTGTGGCGTGAGGTTTTGGTCCTGATGGACCGCAGCCTCCTGCCGGACGGGAAGGACCTCAAAGAGTTTGTGACCCGGGTGGGAGGGATCGGCCATAATCTTACCTGCCCGCCTCAGGGTCCTAGAGGCGAACAGGTCCTATAGAGATGGCAGATTGCAGCCAATCACCTTCTCGGAAGAACGGATGATACGCTGCAGTCTGCCTTTGTCATTGGCAGTGGCAGCAGCAATGACCTTGTTAGGCATGTATATGTAGAAAGATAATCAAGTTGCATAGTGTTATGCACTTATAATGGAATGTGATTATGCAGAGTTATGTATTTTACTATGCAGCGCAATCCCCTGAAGTTACTGATGTGTCTCTTCTCCACTGATTTAGGTTTTACTAGAAGCCCAGGAGATGGCAGTAAGGAGTCATAATGTTGAATACAAATCTAATTTGTATGTTGGTAAGCATTCACAGTGGTCTCTTTGTTCTTTTGTGTTATATTTCTTGTAAATCAATTCAGAGATTGTTTGTTTTGAAAGAGCCTCGTCACATAACTTAGAATTAACATATAGATACATTTAGAATATAACATTTAGAGGCTTGAGAATTTCCAGCTGTCTTTTCATATAGCATATAGATTACAGAGTATTTTAGCAATACTTTAAATATCTTTGTACTGTCAACACTGGATTGTGTCTTTCAAGTGAAAAAAAAAAAAAACATCTGAAATGCCTATCAAAAACTAAAACAACTCATGTTGTTGTTCAGAAAGTGTGTCTTGTGTGTACGTATGCATTCACCGCTCACACTCTGCTCTGCCCCCGCAGCGGAGTCCTTCTCGTCCAAGGGCAAGTACCTGAAGCGGATCCGCTACCACGGGAGAGGGATGTTCGGCGTCATGGACAAGGTGCACTGCCACTACTTCGTCAAGCTGGTGGAAGGAACTCCTCCGGCGGCCGAGAGCAGCACGGGCTTGGACCAGGCCAAGGAGTACGTCCAGGAACTGAGGAACCGCACCATTATCCATTCACTTTAGTTCAGTCACTCTCAGCTACTGCTGTGTGTGTGTGTGTGTGTGTGTACATGTAAATAATGGAATAAATATCTGCAATGGTTATCTGTGCTTAGCCTGAATGAGCAGTTTATGCCAGAGAGGAAGGGGACTACGTACTGGGCTTTCTCTGTGTTAGACCTAAAGGTTCATGTTACCTAAAGGCCACGGTGTGTGTGTGTGTGTGTGTGTGTGTGTGTGTGTGTGTGTGTGTGTGTGTGTGTGTGTGTGGTGTGTGTGTGTGTTAGACCTAAAGGTCCATGTTACACAAAGGGAACGGTGTTTGTGTGTGTGTCTGTGTTAGACCTAAAGGGAATGGTGTGTGTGTCTGTTAGGCACAAAGGGAACCGTTGGGGAAAACTGAATACGAACTCTAATACCGCGAGTGACCTTCTGTCCCATTCGTTAAAGAACTCTAATCCAGTGAGTGACCTTCTGTCCCATTCGTTAAAGACGAGGAGAAAAGGAGTGAGATGGGAAGATGAGTTGCATTGAGGTTACTCTGTACTTCCACTCTTTGGACTAACCCTTGTATCACATGGGACATTTAGGATGTTTTCCCCCCTGCTTATTACTGGCCCAATTGATGTCTCATATCATACGATGTCTCAGTACTGTCTGTTTTAGAAACTTCCCAGTCTTTTTTTTTCGATCCATTTTACCAACCAAATGTTGCTCGAGGAACTTCTTGTATCTGGTTGTCACATCTTGGACAGGTTCCTCATGTCTAGGCTCATGCCAGGGACACACGGGAGGATTACCAGGAAACACAACAGGAGCTGGATCTTCATGGTCAATCTTCAGAGAGCCTGGAGAGCAGAGCAGTCATTTAAACTGGACTACTGACCAAAGCATTTTACACTGGCCTGATGAGTTTTAGTTTTGTACCCATACTTGCACATCTCGAACTCATTTAGTTCTGTGAAATAACACTGATGTATGTGTGTGTGAGTGCTGTAGTCATGAGAGACCCACGCACAGTCTGCACGGAAGCAAAAACACACACACACTTTGTGGTGACATTGTGGCTACAAAACAGCTCAGTTGTTCTGACTGTTCAGACACACTCCCTCTCTCTTCCTTTCTAAGTTGACATTTGCATTCATTTTGATGGTAAAATATGTAAAGAGAAACCATAAAAGAACTGATAACATATTATAAACTACTGAAAGAGATGGTTCATCCATCAGACTCATATCAAATCACTGCATCTATAGTTATCAGCAAATGAATATGGTCCTTTACTGTCAGATATGACACATAATGGACATATAAAACAAGTTCACACAATTATGAGACTTTGGTTATGCATGAATGATGATAAAGGGGTCCTCCTCCATGCTGTTGATTCTGAAGTGATCACGTTCTACTCCCCCAACATGCACCTGTTTCCCAGTGCACCTGCCCCTCTCCTCTGCCCAGGGGTAACTTCTCATTGGGTGTCTCCAGGAAGGCCAGGGCTCAGAGTCACATCAAGT
This sequence comes from Clupea harengus, assembly GCF_900700415.2. Lineage (NCBI taxonomy): Eukaryota > Metazoa > Chordata > Actinopteri > Clupeiformes > Clupeidae > Clupea > Clupea harengus. Next base: position 21,723,753 of record NC_045159.1, on the reverse strand, counting down.
CACAAGCAGATCATTAAAGGATGAAATTCAGAAACTCTGCCCAGCACCAGGTATGCATTTAATGGGCACTCAACCGAGGTCAATAACCGTCAGATAAAAGAGCACTCATAACCTGCAGTACATCACCCCAGTCTACAGGAACGTAAGATTCAATCTGCTGCACCCTACATAGTGCTCTGATCTGGGATCTGCTGCACCCTACATAGTGCTCTGATCTGGGCTGCACCCTACATAGTGCTCTGATCTGGGCTAGTTAGGTTTACAACTGAGAGTCTATTCTAGCCCAATTTTGTGTTAATAGAGTTGGACTACAGGGCTTGCTAAATTAATCAATTATCAGTTTTGTGACTTTTTCTTAGCTATGGAACACTAGTTCCTAAATACTAAAATGTTTTATGTTTCCTTTTTATGTAAAAATGTTTTCAGTATATGAACTGCATTGATGTACATAACTTCATCAGTGAAGGCTAAATGAAGGTGTTTTTCATTGTTAGTTTAGTGAGTGGGAAAATGCATGACCTTCTACGCCTCAGCGATTGGAACAGGAGGTGGTTAGCAGCCAGTGAGTGTTTGCAGGCTGACATGTGTTGAGCATGTTTGTTGAGGGTGGTGGGTGATGGTCAGGGAGACGTGCTGTCTGAGCATGTCTAGTCTGCTTGATCACCACAGACACCTTCCTGCCGACTAGAGGATGAGGCCCTGCATTGTTCTAGCAGGCCCTTCACTGCTCTTGCAGGCCCTAAACTGCTCTGGCAGGCCCTAAACTGCCCTTCACTGCTCTAGCAGGCCCTAAACTGCTCTGGCAGGCCCTAAACTGCCCTTCACTGCTCTAGCAGGCCCTTCACTGCTCTTGCAAGCCCTAAACTGCTCTAGCAGTGCTTTTGCTTTTTCTGTCATTAAGCAGAGTTAACCGTTCTTAAATATGAAATGTTTGGAAATCTAGTACAGCAGGAAGTTAAATAATAATAATAATTGATTTGATTTATATAGCACACTTTAAAATACAATGAAATCTCAATGTGCTTTACAGGGTAAAACAACCATCACAATAATTCAATGTAATAATGAAAAACGCTAAAGACCGAAAAAAAATAGGATAATATACAATAATAAAAAAAAAAAGTTCCTTCAAGGAGTATGATCACACAGCAAGGAGTATGATCACTTATAAGCAATATAAGTCAGTGATTGGGAATACATAGCAAAGAAGAACAATACAAAATCTCTTAGGAACTCTATTGAAACGGATCTTCCATTTTTGCAGGGTATTCCAGCCTGGTACACAGAACTACATAGGACATATCCTGGATGGCTAGTGGGAAAGACACAGGTGTTTATCTGTCATTCACATGACCATGTGCTATCAAAATTAATTTGAGGATGGTACCAAAACTAGTTGGCACGGGGACTTTCTACAGACATTTTGAGGTTAGATCAGGGTTGAGGCCACCATCTACCGCTTCCTGCCTTGTGACGATTTAAATCCCCAATGTGCAAAGACCCCACATTCCGCTCTGGTCCAGAAGAGAAGGTAAGATCGATTTTCTATGTAGTTCTCCTGAGGCTTCTGTTTGTTTTTAATGGACACTTAAGAAAATCTATGAGGTCTTTTTCGCATCTTATTACCTAATTCAGTAATTATCAGGAGAGTGTTAAATGCTCTTAGGCACTTTTCTAATCAGTTTGAAAGCATTTCCATCTTCCTATGGGTACGAAATAAATCAAACTAAACCTAAAATGCTTTGGTCAGTAGTCCAGTTTAAATGACTGCTCTGCTCTGCTCTGCTCTGCTCTCCAGGCTCTCTGAAGATTCACCATGAAGATCCAGCTCCTGTTGTGTTTCTTGGTAATCCTCCCGTGTGTCCCTGGCATGAGCATAGACAAGGGGACAAGACCAAAGCCTGACCAAGACGTCACTGAAAGATACAAGAAGTTCCTCGAGCAACATTTAGGTGGTAAAATGGGTATAAAAGATTGTGATAAAAATAATGAATCAGAGGAAAATGTTTAAGACAGACAGGGCAGAGTGCAAAGGTGTGAACACTTTCTTAATAACCGGCAAAAAGAAGGTTAAGGACGTCTGTGGAAAGAAGGGAAAACCTTATGAGAAAGATCATAGTTTAACCCGAAGTGTCAAAATGTTTCGAATGGTGGTTTGTGAGTTGAGTTCCCAGGGTAAAAGGATGCCTAAGTGTAAATATCGGGGACACACAGGTTCCAAGCACATTGTACTGAGATGCGAGAATGGCTACCCAGTCCATTTTGACAGGAGTTTATCTGCCAACTCGACCACCTTTGCGTGTTCAATCAGTAACACCCTAGGAAATAATCAGACAATGCATTGCTAAAGCGCTTTAAATGCTTTATCTGCAAAATATATATACTTTTGACTGTACTGCCTCTCTAGGAGATCCACCGAGGGAGGACATTTCTGTTGTTGTTTTTTGGTGTTCATATCAAATATGTAAAGAGGATTTGTGGGATTGTTTGTTCAACTCTGTATCCTCTGAATGAAACTCACATTAAACAAGAGTGATGTGATCATACTCCTTGATGTTAATATAAGTTTGAACTTCCTGCTGTACTAGCGTTCCAAACATTTTATATTTGTGAACTGTTAACAGAATATTTTTTTTCTATTTAGACAATAAAAATATGAAAATTGTAAAAACTAAGTGGATTTCAAATCATTATGTCACACCAGATCATTATGGGATGCACTTCAGAGCATGTTGTTAAAGTAACACTATGCAACAATTTGACACTTTTTGAGATATGGTTTTATAGGCAACTAGTTTTGTACCATCCTCAAATTCATTTTGATAGCATATGGTCATGTGAAGGACAGATAAACACATGTGTCTTCCCCACTAGCTATCCAGGATATGCCCTATGTAGTTCTGTGTTACGGGCTGGTACACCCTGCAAAATTGGAAGAAAAGCTTTCACACGCATGACATTGCCAGCTAAACTGCCAAAAGACACCAGTAAGTGTGTTGGCAAGCTTCTATCAGTGTCCGCTGGGCTATTGGTGGTGTTTGCAAGGTTTTTGCATACCTTTTAGGTAGTTAGCTTACTAGTTTTAGAACAGAACTCTGCATTGCTGCTTTAACAAATTACATGATATCCTCTCTGCTTAATGTTAATTAGTGGATAGTGGACAGAAACAAATAAGCAAAAGTTGCACAAAAGACAGGGTACCAATAGACTGTGCATAGGTTAGAGACGTGCATCAGTCAGGTGGCTGTTGTGAGGCAGACTGGTGTAGCTATGGAGGACCATGGTGGGTGACCTCAAGTAGCTCAGTGGTTGAAACAGGAGGTGGTTAGTAGCCAGTGAGTGTTTGCATGCTGACATGTGTTGAGCATGTTTGTTGAGGGTGGTGGGTGATAGATCCACACAGGCCAAAGTTAACATTGGGAGATGGGGCACTTTCAGATCTGCCTTAGCTATGGAATACTAGTTCCTAAATATTAAAAATGTTTATGTTTCCTGTTTATGTAAATATAATTATGTAAATATGTTTTCAGTATATGAACTGCATTGATGTACATAACTTCATTAGTGAAGGCTAAATTAAGGTGTTTTTCATTGCTTAGTTTAGTAAGTGGAAAAATGCATGACCTTCTACGTCTCTGCAAGAACAATGCAGGGTCTCATCAAGGTGTTTGTGGTGATGAAGCAGACTAGACATGCTCAGACAGCACGTCTCCCTGACCATCACCAACCACCCTCAACAAACATGCTCAACACATGTCAGCGTGCAAACACTCACTGGCTACTAACCACCTCCTGTTCCAACCGCTGACCTACTTGAGGTCACCCACCATGGTCCTCCATAGCTACACCAGTCAGCCTCACAACATCCACCTGACTGATGCACGTCTCTAACCTATGAGTGCTGTGCACATTCTATTGGTACCCTGTCTTTTGTGCAACTTTTGCTTATTTGTTTCTGTCTGTGATCCACTAATTAACATTAAGCAGGAGAGGATATCATGTTATTTGTTAACAGGCAATGCTCTGAAGAGTGCATCCCATAATGATCTGGTGTGGATTAATGATTTGAAAATCAACTGAGTTTTACTATTTCATATTTTATTTCTAAATATTAAAAAAAGCTAGTACAGCAGGAAGTTCATTACATGTACACCAAGGAGTATGATCACGTCAAGGAGTATGATCATATCAAGGAGTATGATCACGTCAAGGAGTACGATCACATCAAGGAGTATGATCACGTCAAGGAGTACGATCACATCAAGGAGTATGATCACGTCAAGGAGTACGATCACATCAAGGAGTATGATCACAGCTTGTTTAATGTGAGTTTCATTCAGAGGATACAGAGTAGAACAAACAATCCCACAAATCCTCTTTACATACTTGATATGAACACCAAAAAACAACAACAGAAATGTCCTCCCTCTGTGGATCTCCTAGAGAGGCAGTGCAGTCAAAAGTATATTTAGCAGATAAAGCATTTAAAACCACTTTAGCAATGCATTGTCTGATTATTTCCTAGGGTGTTACTGATTGAACACGCAAAGGTGGTCGAGTTGGCAGATAAACTCCTGTCAAAATGGACTGGGTAGCCATTCTCGCATCTCAGTACAATGTGCTTGGAACATTTTTGTCCCCGATATTGACATTTTGGCAGCCTTTTACCCTGGGAACTCAACTTACAAACCACCATGCCAAACTTGTTCTCACTTTGGATTAAATTCTGATCTTTCTTATAAGGTTTTCCCTTTCCCTTCTTTCCACAGACGTCTTTAACCATCTGTTTGTCGGCTATTAAGAAAGTGTTTCACATCTTTGCACTCTGCACTGTTTGTCTTAGAAATTTCCCTCTGATTAATTATTTGATCACAATCGTTTTTACCCATTTCACCGATAACGTGTTGGTTGAGGAACTTCTTGTATCTTTCAGTGACGTCTTGGTTAGGCTTTGGTCTTCTCCCCTTGTCTATGCTCATGCCAGGGACACACGGGAGGATTACCAGGAAAAACAACAGGAGCTGGATCTTCATGGTGAATCTTCAGAGAGCCTGGAGAGCAGCAGAGCAGAGCAGAGCAGTCATTTAAACTGGACTACTGACCAAAGCATTTTAGTTTTAGTTTGATTTATTTCGTACCCATAGGAAGATGGAGATGATTTCAAACTGATTGGAAAAGTGCCTAAGAGCATTTAACACTCTCCTGATAATTACTGAATTAGGTAACATGTGAAAAAGACCTCATAGATTATCTTAAGTGTCCATTTAAAACAAACAGAAGCCTCAGGAGAACTACACAGAAAATCGATCTTACCTTCTCTTCTGGACCAGAGCGGAATGTGGGGTCTTTGCACATTGGGGGTTTAAATCGTCCACAAGGCAGGAAGTGGTAGATGGTGGCCTCAACCCCTGATCTAATCTCAAAATGTCTGTACAAAGCCCCACCCCACCCCAGTATATGAACTGCCATTGATGTACATAACTTCATTAGTGAAGGCTAAATTAAGGTGTTATTTCATTGCTAGTTTAGTAAGTGGAAAATGCATGACCTTCTACGTCTCTGCAAGAACAATGCAGGGTCTCATCAAGGTGTTTGTGGTGATGAAGCAGACTAGACATGCTCAGACAGCACGTCTCCCTGACTAGTATGCACTGATCTATCACCCACCACCCTCATGCTCAACACACGTCAGCCTGCAAACACTCACTGGCTACTAACCACCTCCTGTTCCAACCACTGAGCTACTTGAGGTCACCCACCATGGTCCTCCATAGCTACACCAGTCAGCCTCACAACAGCCACCTGACTGATGCACGTCTCTAACCTATGAGTGCTGTGCACAGTCTATTGGTACCCTGTCTTTTGTGCAACTTTTGCTTATTTGTTTCTGTCCACTATCGACTAATTAACATTAAGCAGAGAGGATATCATGTTATTTGTTAACAGCATGCTCTGAAGTGCATCCCATAATGATCTGGTGTGGATTAATGATTTGAAATCAACTGAGTTTTTACAATTTCATATTTTATTGTCTAAATATAAAAAAAGCTAGTACAGCAGGAAGTTCATTACATGTACACCAAGGAGTATGATCACGTCAAGGAGTATGATCATATCAAGGAGTATGATCACGTCAAGGAGTACGATCACATCAAGGAGTATGATCACAGCTTGTTTAATGTGAGTTTCATTCAGAGGATACAGAGTAGAACAAACAATCCCACAAATCCTCTTTACATACTTGATATGAACACCAAAAAACAACAACAGAAATGTCCTCCATCCGTGGATCTCCTAGAGAGGCAGTGCAGTCAAAAGTATATTTAGCAGATAAAGCATTTAAAGCGCTTTAGCAATGCATTGTCTGATTATTTCCTAGGGTGTTACTGATTGAACACGCAAAGGTGGTCGAGTTGGCAGATAAACTCTCGTCAAAATGGACTGGGAAGCCATTCTTGCAACTCAGTACAATGTGCTTGGAACATTTTCGTCCCCAATATTGACATTTTGGCATCCTTTTCCCCTGGGGTCTCAACTCACAAACCACCATTCGAAACATTTCGACACTTCGGGTTAAATCTTTCTCATAAGGTTTTCCCTTCTTTCCACAGACGTCCTTAACCTTCTTTTTGCCGGTTATTAAGAAAGTGTTCATACGTTTGCACTCTGCCCTGTCCGTCTTAAAAATTTTCCTCTGATTCATTACTTTATCACAATCTTTTATAACCATTTTACCACCTAAATGTTGCTCGAGGAACTTCTTGTATCTTTCAGTGACGTCTTGGTCAGGCTTTGGTCTTCTCCCCTTGTCTATGCTCATGCCAGGGACACACGGGAGGATTACTAAGAAACACAACAGGAGCTGGATCTTCATGGTGAATCTTCAGAGAGCCTGGAGAGCAGAGCAGAGCAGAGCAGTCATTTAAACTGGACTACTGACCAAAGCATTTTAGTTTTAGTTTGATTTATTTCGTACCCATAGGAAGATGGAGATGATTTCAAACTGATTGGAAAAGTGCCTAAGAGCATTTAACACTCTCCTGATAATTACTGAATTAGGTAACATGTGAAAAAGACCTCATAGATTATCTTAAGTGTCCATTTAAAACAAACAGAAGCCTCAGGAGAACTACACAGAAAATAGATCTTACCTTCTCTTCTGGACCAGAGCGGAATGTGGGGTCTTTGCACATTGGGGGTTTAAATCGTCACAAGGCAGGAAGTGGTAGATGGTGGCCTCAACCCTGATCTAATCTCAAAATGTCTGTACAAAGCCCCACCCCACCCCAGTATATGAACTGCATTGATGTACATAACTTCATTAGTGAAGGCTAAATTAAGGTGTTATTCATTGTTAGTTTAGTAAGTGGAAAAATGCATGACCTTCTACGTCTCTGCAAGAACAATGCAGGGTCTCATCAAGGTGTTTGTGGTGATGAAGCAGACTAGACATGCTCAGACAGCACGTCTCCCTGACTAGTATGCACTGATCTATCACCCACCACCCTCATGCTCAACACACGTCAGCCTGCAAACACTCACTGGCTACTAACCACCTCCTGTTCCAACCACTGAGCTACTTGAGGTCACCCACCATGGTCCTCCATAGCTACACCAGTCAGCCTCACAACAGCCACCTGACTGATGCACGTCTCTAACCTATGAGTGCTGTGCACAGTCTATTGGTACCCTGTCTTTTGTGCAACTTTTGCTTATTTGTTTCTGTCCACTATCGACTAATTAACATTAAGCAGAGAGGATATCATGTTATCTGTTAACAGCATGCTCTGAAGTGCATCCCATAATGATCTGGTGTGGATTAATGATTTGAAATCCACTTAGTTTTTACAATTTCATATTTTATTGTCTAAATATAAAAAAAGCTAGTACAGCAGGAAGTTCATTACATGTACACCAAGGAGTATGATCACGTCAAGGAGTTTGATCATATCAAGGAGTATGATCACGTCAAGGAGTATGATTACACCAAGGAGTATGATCACACCAAGGAGTATGATCACGTCAAGGAGTACGATCACATCAAGGAGTATGATCACAGCTTGTTTAATGTGAGTTTCATTCAGAGGATACAGAGTAGAACAAACAATCCCACAAATCCTCTTTACATACTTGATATGAACACCAAAAAACAACAACAGAAATGTCCTCCATCCGTGGATCTCCTAGAGAGGCAGTGCAGTCAAAAGTATATTTAGCAGATAAAGCATTTAAAGCGCTTTAGCAATGCATTGTCTGATTATTTCCTAGGGTGTTACTGATTGAACACGCAAAGGTGGTCGAGTTGGCAGATAAACTCTCGGCAAAATGGACTGGGAAGCCATTCTCGCAACTCAGTACAATGTGCTCGGAACCTGTGTGTCCCTGATATTCACACTTAGGCATCCTTTTACCATGGGAACTCAACTTACAAACCACCATTCGAAACATTTCGACACTTCGGGTTAAATCTTTCTCATAAGGTTTTCCCTTCTTTCCACAGACGTCCTTAACCTTCTTTTTGCCGGTTATTAAGAAAGTGTTCACACGTTTGCACTCTGCCCTGTCCGTCTTAAATATTTTCCTCTGATTCATTACTTTATCACAATGTTTTATAACCATTTTACCACCTAAATGTTGCTCGAGGAACTTCTTGTATCTTTCAGTGACGTCTTGGTCAGGCTTTGGTCTTCTCCCCTTGTCTATGCTCATGCCAGGGACACACGGGAGGATTACCAAGAAACACAACAGGAGCTGGATCTTCATGGTGATTCTTCAGAGAGCCTGGAGAGCAGAGCAGAGCAGTCATTTAAACTGGACTACTGACCAAAGCATTTTAGGTTTAGTTTGATTTATTTCGTACCCATAGGAAGATGGAGATGCTTTCAAACTGATTAGAAAAGTGCCTAAGAGCATTTAACACTCTCCTGATAATTACTGAATTAGGTAATAAGATGCGAAAAAGACCTCATAGATTATCTTAAGTGTCCATTAAAAACAAACAGAAGCCTCAGGAGAACTACATAGAAAATCGATCTTACCTTCTCTTCTGGACCAGAGTGGAATGTGGGGTCTTTGCACATTGGGGGTTTAAATCGTCACAAGGCAGGAAGTGGTAGATGGTGGCCTCAACCCTGATCTAATCTCAAAATGTCTGTACAAAGCCCCACCCCACCCCAGTATATGAACTGCATTGATGTACATAACTTCATTAGTGAAGGCTAAATTAAGGTGTTATTCATTGTTAGTTTAGTAAGTGGAAAAATGCATGACCTTCTACGTCTCTGCAAGAACAAAGCAGGGTCTCATCAAGGTGTTTGTGGTGATGAAGCAGACTAGACATGCTCAGACAGCACGTCTCCCTGACCATCACCCACCACCCTCAACAAACATGCTCAACACACGTCAGCCTGCAAACACTCACTGGCTACTAACCACCTCCTGTTCCAACCACTGAGCTACTTGAGGTCACCCACCATGGTCCTCCATAGCTACACCAGTCAGCCTCACAACAGCCACCTGACTGATGCACGTCTCTAACCTATGAGTGCTGTGCACATTCTATTGGTACCCTGTCTTTTGTGCAACTTTTGCTTATTTTCTTCTGTGTGTGATCCACTAATTAACATTAAGCAGAGAGGATATCATGTCATTTGTTAACAGCATGCTCTGAAGTGCATCCCATAATGATTTGGTGTGACATAATGATTTGAAATCAATTGAGTTTAAAAAATATTTGTATTGTCTAAATATAAAAAAATAACATCCTGTTAGCAGTTCACAAATATGAAATGTTTGGAAAGCTAGCACTCAAAATGAATGTTTGCAGGCTGACTTGTGTTGAGCATGTTTGTTGAGTGTGATGGCTGATAGCTCAGTGGATAGTAGTCAGGGAGACGTGCTGTCTGAGCATGTTTGTTGACTGTGATGGCTGATAGCTCAGTGGATACTAGTCACCACAAAGATCTGCTGCAGAGACTGTTTGCCACAGAGGGCCGACTTTGGTCAAGTTTTCTTGTGAGAATCCGTTTGCCACTGAAGGACGTCTCCTGAACAGCAGGGGTCTGCACTTGGTGCATCATGAACAGCCCTGTGTAATGAAGGCCTTAGCTGTCATCTTACATGTTCTTCTGCACAAACCCAAAGTGTGCTCAGCCCCCTACAAGAAGTTCCTCAAGCAACAATCTCAACAGCGTGTGACTCACTGGACGCACAAGACCTTTAGGCATCCAAGATGGGCACGTTAGTGTTACACACAACTCGTTCCTATGGGCACGTTAGTGTAAAACACGACTCGTTCCTATGGGCACGTTAGTGTAAAACACAACTCGTTCCTATGGGCACGTTAGTGTAAAACACAACTCGTTCCTATGGGCACGTTAGTGTGAAGTTGCTGTAGCCTCATAGGAGACATGTGGTCAGTACAGAACCTTTGCATTGTTCCCTCTGTTCCAGTTGCACTGACCTCCACATGGAGGACCAACCTCTGAAAGCACCAGTGCACTGTGACTCCTGTACTGGCCACTAGAGGGAGCAATGATCCTCTGAAAGCACCAGTGCATTGTGACTCCTGTACTGGCCACTAGAGGGAGCAATGATGCAGGTGGTGCAGGGATTTGAAATGTATGATGCTAAGGCCTTTACTCTCTGAGCCAGGAAGGGCCTGTTTTATTAGATATATTTGGCTACCTGAAGTGCGTACTTTTCCCTAAATACTAGAATTACATTAATAAAATATGAATGTAACAATGTTGTTTTATAAAATATTAGGAAGCAGCGGGTGAGGGAAAGGCTTTATTCATTGTTAAAAATAGTTTGGCACAGAATTGCCATTGCTGCATTTCCACTGAAACGAATAGAATCCCTGAAATCTTGTCGTCTTTAATTATGATAATTGTGACATTAAATGACTAGACCTTCAATTTACCCGTAACCCACGTGGATAAAGCCTTATAGTTGTGAACAGCTATAAGTAATTAAAAGCGTTGAACTCATTATGTTACGATTATTTGACTACAATTCATATTGTCATACGACCAATTTGAGGAAAAAAGCTTTTTAATGACTGAAAGCAATGACAGAAATGATGGAAAAGAGAGAGAGAGAGAGAGAGAGACATGTGACATGTGGAGAAGCTCATTAATATACACGCAGGAATAGCTGGTGCATTCTGTGTCCACACACATAGTACCGTGGCCAAATATAAGCTATTCTATGGCGAATACTACGTTACATGAAAGGTAGAGTCCACGATTCTTACGAAAGGTTGTTTCAGAAGCCAATCAAATTGGACCCCTGCCTTCCGTGCTGCTGAATGTGTTGATTCGCTGGTATTGTTTATGGCTCGGTCTGAGTGTTGATGGGCTGGGATTGTTTATGGGCTCGGTCTGAGTGTTGATTGGCTGGGATTGTTTATGGCTCGGTCTCAGCGTTGATTGGCTGGGCTTGTTTATGGCTCGGTCTGAGCCACCATGTTTGTTTCCCATTTACTTCCAGCACCAGGACTTACATTTACATTTAGCAGACGCTTTTATCCAAAGCGACTTACATATGTGCGACTTACAATGTATACACATCTTACATTTACACTGATTGCACACTGCACATCAGGAGCAATTAGGGGTTCAGTGTCTTGCTCAAGGACACTTCGACAGGGAATCGAACTAGCAACCTTCTGATTACTAAACGACTTCTCTACCTACTGTACCACTGTGTCCCAAAATCAGAGTATTTTTAGCGCACACACTGAACGACAGCTAAAGAGGATTCTGAGGAGCAATTCGCTGAATTTGACTGAAGGTGTGTTGGATTAGAATCGTGTACTCTACCTTTAAGTAAAATGAAAGACGTTGTATGTCAAAATGTAATGGGAATAAGGTAAGGAATCGCCTGAGGCCTGTTCCTTAGGAGTGCGCAGGGTCATGGCCAGGAGTTGTGTGTAACTGGATTGTAGAATACGGAGCGTCATCACAAGGCTTTATGGGTAATTTAGCATTAGAGTATGTAGGATCACTGCAGTGCGTTGTGGGTAATTGAACAATAGAGTAAGCAGGATCCTCACAAGACTTCATGGGTAATTTGACTGTAGAATACGCAGGGCCCTTGTTGCTGTCTGTGGGTAGTTGAGCAGTGGCATAGACCGTGTTGAGTTTGGCCTTGTTGCTGTTTGTGGGTAGTTGAGCAGTGGCATAGACCGTGTTGAGTTTGGCCTTGTTGCTGTTTGTGGGTGGCAGATTCATGGCGCTGACGGAGGGGAGGCTGGAGGCTGCGTTCAGAGAGTGGAGTGGAAGTCCGACCTCCTCGTACCCGCCGTCAGGGTTGGGCCTCTGAGGGAGGAGTGGAAGCCCGACCTCCTCGTACACGCCGTCAGGGTTGGGGGTCAGACAGTGGAGTGGAGGCCCAACCTCCTCATACACGCCGTCAGGGTTGGGCTTCTGAGGGAGGAGGGGAGTCATGACGACACGATACTTGATGTTCGATCATGATGTAAGACAGAGTCATGACGACATGATGTTTGGATCTTACTTGATGTTCGATCGTGACGTAAGACTAGGTTGTAAGCAATACATTCTACAAAGCACTGAAGATCAAACAAACTTCAATCGAATAAGCTCTTATTTGTAGATGTTACACGCAACAAAGTAACATGGATTGCTTGCATATTGTCTACTCTTTGGGTGAGGATGCCATTTATATTTCAATCATATTCCATGTTTGACTTAGATGAAAGATAGCACTTTACTAAAGCTTAAAATGCCCTCCAAACACTCATAGAAATAGAGTTCACGCTTCTCACCTGTGTGGTCCGGCCTCTGTGTGTGTTTGATGGCTCTGATGATAATGATGAAAAAAAAAACATTAATGTGAGTAACAGAGTACAGAGTTTATACAGCATAATCACATTCACTGCTATAGTTCTATATATATTAATGTTCTTATATAGTGAATAGAAAGAGAGAAATCAAGTTTATTAGTTCTGAAACATCAAATAATATAAAGTTCTACAGTTGTTGCATTCAGCGCCTGGGTTAATCTCTCAAGGCTTCATTCTGATCAGTAGGCAGTTCCCCTGTATACACAGCCACCAGAGGAGGAGATCAGTTCCCTGTATATGAACCACAGCCACCAGAGGAGGAGATCAGTTCCCTGTATATGAACCACAGCCACCAGAGGAGGAGATCAACGTAAGACAGCGTAAAACAACTCTTTAGACGAAGACACAACTTTCTATAAGAATGTACAAATACCATGGGCGTCAGTTTGGTTTGCGAAGTGCTGTGAACATAGGTGGGATTTTCCATAGGCCATGCCTGTCACTGCGTTCCGCCTCAGCTATTACAAGGAGCCCACATACAAATGCAAATAATTCATAGGTAACTAGGGTTTTGTAGTGCTTTAAAACCAAAATGTTTAAATATGCTAAAACAAGTATGATGTAGCTTTGTCAATTAGCGGGCAAATTAGTGGGAAAAAAATCCTTCCCTGTATTTGAGTCATGTTAGTGTCAAGAAAGAAACCCAGGGATTGTAGCGAATTATTAGCATGCCCAACTCTGGTATCCCAGGGTACGGGTTCACCTCCAGTGCGGGACTGGATATTATATAATTATAATATAATATTATTATTGTGCACATACTATAGATTATACAATTGCAAACTGAGTAGCACATCAAAAGGCTAACACCCGTGCATACTTCAACCTACTTTAGCCACACATTAAGTCCTGCACACTTCACAGTGGAGACTCTAAGCTCACAATGTTAGACACATACGTACATCAATAACTCAACACAAGTCGTGTATATCTTCAAGAAACATAGCTGTAACTAGCCCTGCTATGCACACTTTGCCAGTGACCGACCAAACACAGCAAATATTAATGATAAGAAACCATCTTAACTAAATATAGTCCCCTCATAGTTATCCACATATCATTTCAGT
>NC_045159.1:21639815-21707315 GCF_900700415.2 Clupea harengus | reverse complement strand
CACTATTACAGTACTGCTCTATATGTAAGTCATAGGCTATCAGTGAAAGACAGTGATTGAAGAATGCAATTACAGTAAATGTACCCACTCGATTGTGTGAGGCAAACCGACATATGAACACTGTCTTCAGATACTTTGCTTGGATTGAAGTATTTCCAAGATGCAATGCAGAAGAGAATGTTACCGTAAATGCGAAGTTCAAACATGTAAAAGTTTGACACCAAATGCAGAGGACAGAATGGATCAGCATTAGGGCTACAGCAGACTTCTAGTGGTATTACAGTACTTTGGTAGACTGTATCTTGTGTTGATGTATGTAATTTACTTCATTGGAAATACTGCAGTAAATATGTAGCATATTCATGCCTTTTTGTTGTAATGTAGTAAGCCTATATAGTGCAGTAACACGAGCAATTTTAGCATATGGCTGTAATGAAACATATTGCAGCATTTTAGAATTATTTGTTTACTGTAACATTACAAACTTTATTACTGTAGTCCAAAGAAGTGTTTGTCTGTGTGTGTTTTTTCTCTTTTTTCAATGCAACACTATAGTAATCTATACCAAACTGGAGGAAACAGCAACATTTTATATATGCAATTGGCAATGCTTCAAGTTAGTGTTTTTTTATGTCATTGTACTCTGAGAGAGAATGTGTGCTAAAGTTACGGCAGCATGAGTTGTGTTTTGGTGGTTGTAGTGCATTTTGTTAACTGATATACGGAGGTGTGTGTCTGTAAAGCTCACTGTGTTAAGTGTTTGGGAAAAGTGTTCATGGTATTGAAACAAGAGTTAAAATGATTGGAAAAAACTGTAATGTGAAAATATACAGTACTAAACTAAACTAATCCCAGGAGTATTCAATTTGAAGATGTTACCTAATTTACATGTTAGCTATTTGCATATAATATAATATTATACTTATGAAACTTAATTAAACAATTGTGGTTATTACAGTTTTTTCCAATCATTTTCACTCTTGTCTCAATATATATATATATATTATATTCTTTGTATAGTCATTTTCTAGAAGTGTCTCAAGTATATATATATATATATTCTTTGTATAGTCATCTTCTAGAAGTGTCATCTTAATAATGTGTCCTCACCTGATTTGGTTGTTGGGTTTTGTGTCTCTGATTTGGTTGTTGTTAATCCAGGGGTTGGTGTCTCTGTCAGAGGAACAATTACACTTTTGTTAACTGAGATCAAGTTTGTTTACGCACACAGAATCAGAAAGCAAGAAATAGAGTGAAACATATTATCACAAGCTATCAAACACACACAGACACAAACAGATACACGCACACACACGCACACACACACGCACACACACACCAGACACACACACACACACACACACACACAATGTGTGCAGGCCCAAGCACAGCCACACACAAACACACGCACTGACTACAATTGATGAAAGGGTTATGTACAGACGCATTACATCTGCTGACATGCCACCATTAAGATCTATCTAGCTTGAAGCGCTGCTGGAGAAAAATCTCACTGACTCTCTCTGCTGGACAACTAAGATGTTTACTGGGACCTCCTTCTAGTGCTAGCTACAAACTTGCAGCGATTACTGCTGTAGACAAAAGCCATAGAATCCAATATTATAAACATATTAGACTAATTTAACCACTGAGTACAAGAAGAAATGAAAAGGGTGAGGGAGTAAGCATATTCACCATGGACACGTGTCTCATTGGACCAGCAAGTGGGATGAACCTTACTCGTACATTCTAACATCGTTCCATTTACTTCATATGACCAGCAGCATTCATTGCAGCCCTTATCTGTTGAGCTTCTGAAGATACCATCTCTTCCTCTCACAAAACATATCCCAGGAGGGCAAGGATAAACTGTTAATCACACAACACATATCCCAGGTGGGCAAGGATCAACTGTTAATCACACAAAATAAATGATAAATTATTCATGACATTAATTACTATCCTCCCTTTCTCTGTCTGTGTGTTGGTATTCAGTATGACAGTTACCAATAATAACATAAAAAGGTGTAAATATTTTAAATGATGTAGTTATGGTTTTAGTTTTACTTGGTAAGTGCAGAATAAAGATAAATATGCATAAATACGTATATAACCTGTTTTGTGAATTTTCAAGTCTTCTGACTTCTCTTTGCAGTGATATTTATTGTCCCAAGGGCAGACAGTTGAACAATGTTCTGGTGTGTTAGTTGCTGTGACGCCATCTTCAAACATCACTGTAAAAAAGAAAATATATATTTCATACCATCTCAATTACGTATTTTCTTAAGATCCTTTTGAAAGGTCTTCTAAATGTTGAAATGGCATTGAATGGTGTTTTAAAAGTCATATTTGCACTAAACCAACTCAGCATTCTGTAATTTCATTCTGCATCATCATGGCATCAGTCTTACCTGAGATCAAGCAGAGAGCCAAACGGAACAGCCACATCATGATTTTAGGTCTCAAAAATAGTATATAAAAATCTTTCTCAAATGCCCTTCTGAAAAAAAGTACTTTGCTTTTGCAGTGTTTATATGTCCTCCTGTTTCATATGACATCCTGTTTCATATGTCTCCTACGTCCTATGATTCACATCAGTGTACACCCACACAGACACAGAGAGAGAGAGTGAGAGAGAGAGATGGAGAGAGAGAGAGAGAGATGCAGAGAAAGAGATAGAGAGAAAGAGAGAGATGGAGAGAGAGAAAGAGAGAGAGATGGAGAGAGGAAGGGAGAGAATGAAAGATGGAGAGAAAGAGAGAATGAGAGGGAAATGGAGAGGGAGAGAGAGTGATAAAGATGGAGAGCGTGTGAGAAAATTGAGAGATGGAGAGAATGTAAACCTTAAGGGCTTAAGTATGTTCCAAAACGTCTGCGTCTGTGCAACATGGATGCATGCGTGTGCATGTGTGTCTCACTAGTTTCACCGTTGTGGACACATCTCTCAGGGCTCAAGCTCAATCACTCAATCACAATGTTTGAAACAAATCTCTACGTCATGTGAATCTAGCAAAGCCTTATGGTCCATAGGTCTGTAGTTTTCTCTGGCCCTTATAAAAACCCTTTACTCTTCTATCTCAATAGCAGTAGCTACCTCCCTTAAAATGTTGTTGCTCCAGTAGTATTATTCCCAGGGAGCAAACATGCTGATGAAAATCTGCATCTGTACTGTAAGTAGTTTGAAAATGAAAGCGTTTGCTAAATTAATGAATAAATAGTGTAAAGTCAGTGTGGATAGGTTTTGGTGCTGCGCGGACAGTCCACACGAACCATCCTGGTGACGTAATTAGTGTCTTGCATACAGACACACACACACACACACACACACACACACACACACACACACACACCATACACACACACAACATACACACACAACACCGTATACGGACCCAAATGTAGATGTATTAGTATCTACAAATAAGCAGTGGCACTTTCATTACGGACGTAGAGCACAGAGATGGAAAACAGTGATAAGAAAAAGATCTCACTGCCAGTGTGTTGCGTAAAACCCCCAATGGCCTTACACCACATAAAACGTTTCCTGTCACAGAGAGAGAGAGAGAGAGAGAGAGGGAGAGAGAGAGAGAGGGGGAAAGATTCCGTTTCTGAATTTAAGGAGTTAAGAAGACTGATGAAGTTGTTCATGGTCCTTGTGCTCAGTGCCTTGGTATCCCATCACCTGATGGGACCCTTAACACTTAACACAGTCCCAGGTCTGTTAGACCCTTAACACTTAACACAGTCCCAGGTCTGTTAGACCCTTAACACTGTACACAGTCCCAGGTCTGTTAGACCCTTAACACTTAACACAGTCCCAGGTCTGTTAGACCCTTAACACTTAACACAGTCCCAGGTCTGTTAGACTCTTTTAGGCAGTCTGACATGGTTGCTATTAGACTTTCACCCTCTGGCAGCGAGTCACTGAGGGAGCAGAGGGGTGGTTGAGTATGCTGTCTCCTCACTGAGGGAGCAGAGGGGTGGTTGAGTATGCTGTCTCCTCACTGAGGGAGCAGAGGGGTGGTTGAGTATGCTGTCTCCTCACTGAGGGAGCAGAGGGGTGGTTGAGTATGCTGTCTCCTCACTGAGGGAGCAGAGGGGTGGTTGAGTATGCTGTCTCCTCACTGAGGGAGCAGAGGGGTGGTTGAGTATGCTGTCTCCTCACTGAGGGAGCAGAGGGGTGGTTGAGTATGCTGTCTCCTCACTGAGGGAGCAGAGGGGTGGTTGAGTATGCTGTCTCTGGGACCGGTGGAGAAGTATAAGGTCAGGCCCTACATTTGAATCATATGAGGAGATATGAAATACCGTAGGACGATGTGAAGAGCATTGTGGGGAGATACCATAGGACGATGTGAAGAGCATTGTGGGATACACAGTAACAGCCTCCCTCACAACCTCAAATCTAACATCAAAATCTTTTAAAATATTTGTTCATATTTTATTTATTTATTAATTTTATGTCTACATCATTATGTCTATCTGTTTATTGATTTTACTATATTGTTGTCTTCTCTGCTTTAATGGCTGTGCTCTTTAATTTTGGGTTTGGTCTGTGTGTAGTTGCTGTAACATGGCGTGGAAAGGACCTTGTGGATATGCTTGAAAGGTGGTACATAGGAAATGAAGTTCATTATTATTATTATTATTATTAGTCCAATATCCCATCCACATCACCTGGTCACAAGAAGACAGCAGTAGGATCCGGTCCTTGGCAAGAGAGGACTGGCGGGGGTCACAGTAACGACCTCTCATAAGACAGTTTGAAAGGCCAGAATTCAGCGTTTCTGCACAGGAAAAGGATGTGTTTTATCTCTTGTTCTTCCTGCAGATGAAACCACAGGCCTTCATGTGAATAACCCACTGGCGTTCTAGACGAGGGGAGTTTCAGTTAAAAGTCCAAGGCTTTGCAGCAGAATTAGTTTAGGTACAAACAGCACGAAGTGAAAACATCCTCCTGCCTTATTCAAGTAAACAACTAAACACTCTTTCTTAGACACACAATCTACTTTCACCTCACAGAACCTTAACACCTAACAATGACCTTTCACCTCACAGAACCTTAACACCTAACGATGACGTAAGTGAGTTTGATATAATCCTTCACTGGAACTGTGAAAGACCGAGGCGGTCACCCCATGTGTTTGGGATGTGAGAACTGGACTTGGTGGTGAAGTTGGGAAGAAGGGTGCAGGAGATGGTAGCTTCTTATGAATATATATATATATTTATTTACAAGGGGGGACTCTCTCGAATCGACCCCACACAGGTGCCCACTAAATAAACAAACATAAATCACAAACAGACAAACAGCACACAAAACTAGGCAAACTCTTTGTTAATTCACTAGGCACATTTCTAACTAGCCTCATTCTGTATTCACACATCTAAATACAGCAAACTAGGCACATTCTAGGCACAAGCTAGGCACAAAAACTAGGCACAGAAACTAGGCAACCAGTGTTCACACATCTAAAGACTGTATACCCAATTGTGACTTCACCTCACAGCAGGTAAGTCCTTCTTTTAGGCCTTTCACCTGCCTCTCTCATCCGCCCTCATGGAATGAGGCACCCTTTAAAATAGCACAGCCACTTTGGCTTAATTGGACCAATTAATCCATTAACGTGGGGAAGCCCAGAACCAACCATTGCGGTGGGGGAGTCAAAGTCTTTCTCCTGCACTTTGTAGGGCAACAGGCGTCCATCTCCATCTTAGAGCCACGGTGAGAAGGGGGGAATTTCACCTTCTCACAGGAAAACACAATTATGTCCTGATAGAAACACAAACTCTGTACAAGATTTAGGTGTCAGTTCTAGCGCTACACCACAAGAGGGTAACATTACCTCAAAAATAAGCTGGTCTGAGGTGGTTGGCCCCAGTAGTGACTAAGTAGAAGACGATCCAATTGAAATTGAACTGAAATAAATGAAAGCCACATTTTATTTTTGCAGAATGTCAGAAAGTAGTTTGTTTATAGTGTGATTGATCTACTTTAAGTAGACTGAGATATCACTGTCAGGCACCTGAGATGGGACAGTCTGTGATAGACATTGTGGCAGCATTCAAGATTTACATCAAAGACAGACTGTGATAGACACTGTGGCAGCATTCAAGATTTACATAAAAAACAGACATCGCCATATCATAATCATGTAATTTTGCCATGGTGATGTCATAATATGGCTCTGACATCATTGCTCTTATTTGGTTTTGTGTTGTAAATTTAGTTCCCCAGAAAACCTATCAAAGAAGGATCTTTTTTTTTTCCAGGAAGCTCAAAGTCTGAAGTCCTCCGGAATGACTGGTGATTAGTCATGATCACTGCTGGACCAATGAACTCCAGCCAAATCAGTCACATGATCAGGGAAAATACAAAATCTGGCTTGAAAGCTGCATGTGTTTCTGTTGGGTAATTACTGTAATTACCTTATATCAGTTTTGTGCATTTTATATTATAACATCCCATAGAGGAATGAAGTTTGATTAAAAACGGAACAAAGTTATTTTGTTTTAAAGCTGAGTTGTCACCTTTGTGGAGACTTAGGGCCTGACGTGAGGTCACACTATTGACCTGTGGCTTTACTGTGAATAACACGTTAGTGTAACAGCCGACTGAATCCCTTTGTGTTTGATATACGCACATCTGGATGCCACTACCACTGCAAATGTTCCCTTGACAGCAGGACACCTCCCCAACTACCACAGGCCCCACCACATCAGAAATGTCTTCTCTTAGTTCACACATGGCTTTAGTTGCACAACCGCTGTTGACCATAATGTTCCCAGCAACAGTCTCTGTGAGAAATACAAATGCCCATGGTTGTCAGATTATATTAAATGTATTGTTTATTCACCTGAAACTTCAGCATGGCATTTATCAGAAAATCGTGCTCATGTTCTTCAGTGGTTCTCTGTGATCTTGTTTCATGGTGTGAAACTGAGGCATGGTTGCCCTCTAACACTGGTGCCTGTGTAGCGGTCTGCATATCCGTTTGGTCACTGGTGAGGAAGTAATGCCTGGCCTGCCAAACTTCCTACTCTAGAGGATTAACGCCAGAAGATCATCGCAATGAAGCCATTCAACCAGCAGGAAGAGGTGATCAGCTCAACTTCTTCTTTCCTTTTAGGGTTCAGACACCTGCAGCTTTTAAAGGGAATCTTTGATTTTTAAAACCGGGGCCCTATTTTAAGATCATTTTGGGTCCAAACTCTTACATGATTGACATCAGTCCAGTATTGAGTTAGAATTCTATAACTGGAAAATTGGGCCAAGGTTAAATAATCCCGAAGTTTCTCTTTAAGAGGAACACTCGAGGTGCTTCTGTTCAAATATAGTCAGTCATGTCCCATGTTTCATGTTCCTTTTAGAATCAATATAACCTCTGTTGTGAAATACATAGTAAAACCTCTGTTGTGGAAGACAAAGTAAAACATTTGAATTGAACCAGTAACATTGAGTATGGGACTGGTGTGCTAGGAAGAAGGCTTAAACACAGGGGATCTAGTGTCACTCACGAGTATCTGTACTACATGTGTGATATCATTATATAACAATTTATTACGATAATGCTCCAATACTAATATACTTATATAAAACTTGGATATGTGCCTGTTACTTCAGCAAAAAAGTGTCCTAATGGGTTCTCTCTGTAGGAGTTCTGTTCTGCTTTATTTCACACTGTCCAAGCTGGAAAACATATCATTAGTAGGACTGTTAACAATCCTACAAAAATCACCATTGTAACATTACATATAAAATGGCACATACAATATACAAAACATCTAAAAGAAACAACACCACAGTTACAGGCACTTATGTGAACTCTGCTTTGCACTGTGTCAACAATGGCAGTAGCAGCAGTATCGTACCACTACCACTACCTTACCATATTGCTTGTTACCATCACAGTTATCAACACGATTTCACCACAACTTTAACCTAAATATGTACATCTGCAGGATATTTCTATTCAGGTCTCCGGTTGCTCAGCACAACCTCAGGTTGCTAGTTCTATTTGAACTCACTCCATAGTTCCACTGACCCTTTGTCTCAGTATGTCTAGAAGTTTGCTCATTCTAAGCTAAATACAAGCTACTACAACCAGAAACACTGGTTAAACTAGAGGACTTTGCACAATAACCAAGCTGAATGTGGATACCACTGGAAAACTGTGTTATATATAAAAGTTTACAGTGTAATAAAGCTCCACTCTCATAGATTGTGCTCCAACAATTGCGCCTTTGATGTAAAAAAAACACATCAGAATCCTTCCGGTTTTGTCACCTGGCAGACATTTAAGCTTAGAAATGTGTGGTATTGTACACTTTTTGTTCCTAGTACACACTCCTTGGGTACTGATCCTATGACCTTGGCCTGTGGTGTTGCTAGAACCTTACGCTATCAACTGAGCTACATTTTTATTTGCATAAAGCACGATGAGAATGTACACTACGTGCAGGTCGAGCTAAAACACGATGAGAATGTACACTATGTACCCGATGAGGATGTACACTATGTACACGATGAGGATGTACACTATGTACACGATGAGGATGTACACTATGTACACGATGAGGATGTACACTATGTGCACGATGAGGATGTACACGATGTGCACGATGAGGATGTACACAATGTGCACGATGAGGATGTACACTATGTGCAGGTCGAGACTCTCCAGATTCTCCCTTTTGGTTTGTTTGGTGTGGTGGTCCATCACACCAGGATGTCTGTCATAAGAATCTCCTGAGTTCTGACGGAGGTGTATTTTACCGGTGGTGGTGGGGGTTTGAAAGGTGGAGGAAGGTCCATTCTGAAAAATACATTAAAGTATTCAATCAGTCACTTGGGACCACATTTATAAACATTATGAGGTTAGCGCTAAAGTTAAACTGAAGGGTACGCGCAGACGTTTTTCCCCAAAGCAACTTACACAACTTACACAATTTATCTATCTATCTATCTATCTATAGATAGATAGATAGATAGATAGATAGATACATTTAAAACTTTAACAATAAGAACACAGATGTTAAAAACATGTTTTTTTTTAACAATATATACATATGAATATACGTATACATTTTTATGAATTAGTAGGAAAGATGAGTATTGATGTTGAGTTTCTGTAGAATTGGGTCATTCATATAGGCAGACTACAAGTGCTGCACTAATGTGACTGAAACTCTGCCTCATTACCGTGGATGCTGACCCTCGTTACCGTGGATACCCCTCAGTGTTTGAAGCAGTGCGTGGATACATCTTATGCCTTGTAATCTAGGCTATGTCATAACATCATTCAGTATTGCATAGAAAGCAACATCAAAGACAGCTATCAGTTGTCTATAGTTTATATACTTTTTTATATACTTCTAAATGTGTTTAATAAACCAGCGTTCTTACTGATTTACTCCCTATTTTGATACTTCTAAATGTGTTTAATAAACCAGCGTTCTTACTGATTTACTCCCTATTTTGATACTTCTAAATGTGTTTAATAAACCAGTGTTCTTGCTGATTTACTCCCTATTTTATTCATTTAATAAACCAGTGTTCTTACTGATTCACTCCTTATTTTGTGTTTTACACAGAATGAGGTATTCTGGAGAATCAGACTGTTCACTGTTCACTTTTGGCTATTTCATTACTTAGTACTAATTCAACAGTAGGGGGCACTGGTGAAGTATTACAGTTTTTTACGATTGCTAAAACACTAAAACCCATTGGCTGAACAAAGTTCTCAGTTGCCTGAACTCGTGTAGCTAATTGTGCAGTCTGTTGTCAATACCTTAAACTATTTCACATGGTAAAACACAATTTGCAGATCTCACTTAGACTTTTCAGCAAAACTCTAAACACATTCTCAGTCTCAAAACACATTATGCACTCTAATGCACATGTCATCCATACTGGTAAACACAAGTGGCAACAATCAAATACAAATAGAGAACACATGTCATTGATTAAACACAACCACTCAAAATTGATTTCACTTGTATCAAATGATGTGACACAACCAATATAAGCCAGTTTAGAGAGCAAACAGGTTGTTGAAGGTGGGAAGGAGAAAGTCTGAGAATGGATAGAAGAAACAATGTGAGAGGACGAGTGCGTATGCGAGGTGGGCGACGAGGAGGAAGAGGAGGAGGGCAAGAAAGAGGAAGAGGAGGACAATGAGGAAGAGGAAGACAAAGAGTGGAAATATCTGATGAAATTAGAGCAACAGTCATAGACCATGTTATAGTCCATGGACTGACAATGAGGGAAGCAGGACTTAGAGTGCACCCCAATTTGAGCGGATTTTCTGAAGAGAACAGGTACAGTATACTACTGTATTTTTGTAATTGCAGATTTACTGTACTACACTATTGCAGCTGTTTCAATAGACATTTGTAAAGTTCATTACTGTATGTATTGTACTGCATGAATATTTTCTTGTAACTGCACATCTACTTTTTGTAGAACTGCATAGTTGCCACATGCAGGTAGAAGGACAGCTATATTCACTCCGGAGCAAGAGACCGTTATAGTGGGCATGGTCCTTCAAGATAATTTAATACGACTCAGAGAAATCCAGGAACGAGTGATACAAGACAACACACACTTCCAGGGAATCGACAGTGTGAGCATTTCCACAATTGGCCGTGTCCTCCATCATAACAGCATGCGAATGAAACAGGTATACCGAGTACCTTTTGAGCGCAACTCACCAAGGGTGAAAGAACTGCAAGCTCAGTATGTGCAGGTAAGTGTACATTCAGACACATTTACTGTAATCCAGATTGTCTACAGTACTGCCACATACTATGTGAATGACATTACTCTTCAGTACATACAATGTATGTGAATCAGAAGTGCATACAGTAGGCCTAATTGAACTCTACAATATAGCACTGTCTCTGTACGACTTACAAAATTCTACATACAGTATATTGTATTCCTACACAGACAATATTTGACTTGGAATCCTTGGACAGACCCCATGAGTTAATCTTTGTCGATGAAGCAGGCTTCAATCTAACAAAGAGGAGAAGGAGAGGCCGAAACGTGATTGGACAGCGGGCCATTGTTGAAGTCCCTGGTCAACGAGGTGGCAATGTCACAATCTGTGCTGCTATCAGCAACCATGGTGTTCTACATCACCATATTACACTTGGGCCATATAGCACCCAGCATCTTCTAAGATTTTTTGCCAATCTAAGAGATATTTTATTTGAGCAGCGGGTTCAAGAGCAGCAGGGTCAAGAGCTAAATGAGAATCCCATTCCCACCTATGTGATAGTGTTGGACAATGTCAGTTTCCACCGAGCTGCTCTGGTAAGGGAATGGTTCAACATCAATGGTCAGTTTATGACCTTGTACCTCCCTCCATACTCGCCTTTCCTGAATGCCATTGAGGAGTTTTTCTCCTCATGGAGATGGAAAGTGTATGATAGACAACCCTACAGCAGAGTAAATCTGCTGCAAGCCATGGAATTAGCCTGTGGTGATATAGGTGAGGAATCATGTCAGGGCTGGATACGGCACACAAGAGGCTTCTTCCCCCGTTGCCTCAGGAGAGAAAATATTGCTTGTGATGTTGACGAAGTGCTCCGGCCTGACCCAGCCCAAAGACAAGAAGAAGCACATTGATGACATGTTGACTCCTTTGATTTTTGTCCCTTTTACTGTAGTAGTGTATACTGTAGTAGGCCTACAGTGCATTGTAGGCTGTATAATGTATAATAAACAAGTTGTATGGCCCTGAACATTGTGCTTTCTATTTCTTACAGTAACATTACTGACTGCTCAATAGATTTTGACTGGTTGGAGGTTCATATCAACAAAGAACAAGAGTGAGTTGTGAGTAGTGAGATGCAGGGTACAGTACTATAGGGGTACAAGGAGGAGAAAGAACCAACAAAAATTAGAGCCAAGCAGAGTAGTAATTTCTGATACATTTTTAGCTACTATGAGAGAACATGTTTTCGTTCATCAAAAGACAATGACGGATAAATATGAAATTAGTTTTGAGATTAAAAATGTACTTCTCCCTGACAACTATATGTTTTGAACAATGTGTTTTCTATTTTTTGGTGTATTGTTTACTGACTGCTTGAAAGTGTAAATCATTTTGATCACTTTGTTTATGATTTGAGAGCAGTGTTTGATTTTGAGCACAGGTAAAACTGTTTTGAGGCGAAAGTTTAACATGGACATTATTGAAAATGGCATGGTCACCGATAATGTTGGCTTGAATTTCTCTGAGCCTTATAGCATTATTGGCCAAAACCATGTTTATGATCTTTCTCTCTCTTGTTCTTGCGTGAATATGGCCCCCGTCCTCCTTTCAAATTACAGTTTTTCTCGATTGCTTTGGCACATTTTTCCATTCACTGTTTACTTTTTCAAAACAGCTCACACACAGCCCTTAACAGAAGATGAAATTACCAAAACATTATATGATGTTTGCAGAATGACACCACCTTCTCACACCTTGGGTGTGTGGTTGTGCTAATTGTGTGTAGTGTTTTGAAAAACAAAACAAAACCATCAAAATCGTGCTTAAACAATCGAGAAAAACTGTGTTCATGATGTTCATGCTTCAGGCAGTGGTTTAGCCGCTAATGTTACAGTTTTTCAACACTGAGGTCACGGTATTTGACACCCAGGGAATACACATGTCAATAAATAAGTAATTAAATTAAGAGTAAATAAATACAATCAATTAAATAAGTGTATATCTGTACTGCAATGTAAGTTATTTTGGATAATATTATTAAACGTAAATTTAAATGAACAGATTCACATCACTGTGTTAGATTAATGAAACGAAAGCCATTGCACACAAGAACAAGAGAAGAAAGCCCTTGCAACAAAACCAGACAATGCACAAAATAACGATGTCTTATACCGTAATAGTGTTGTTGTATAACCCTGCCATGGTGTTAGGTATGTTGCATGTTTAGGTGTCTGTGGGGTCACTGACCTCTTCTGAATGAGGTATCTGCGGTAGAGAAGCCCTATGATGATGAGCACGCTCAGAAAGGGCAGGATGATGAAGACTGGATAGTATCTTTCTCCGCTGGCTGCTGCTTGGGAAACACAAGGAGAGAGAGGAGATCTACATTCAGCACCTCCGTAAATTTCATTATGTCTGTGTAGCCATTCAGTGTGAGTTTCATGTTGTGTCAACCACACTAAGAGATTAATAATGCCTTAAAGGTGGAGTCCGCAATATTGGCAAAAGGTTGCCCAACAACCAATCAAATTACACCCCTCTTTTCTGTGTTCCTAAAGCAACGTGTTGATTGGCTGGAACTGTTAATGGCTCAATCCAACCACTGTTTGTTTCCCATTTATAGAGCCAGGACTTTGTACGAACACCAGAGGATGGGCAGCTGGTGGACCATGACTGTATAGGATCAATATCATGGACTGCTCCTTTAACTAGAACTAGCTAAAGAACAAACAAGTGGAAGAACACGATCAGAGAAAGAAAAAAAACATCTCGTTGTTGAGATGCCATGGACAGGATCTTGGTCAATGCTGCCTTTCACAAAGCCCTTACACACATAACAAGCTCCGTATACAAGGATGGCTGAGGCGCTAAACTTGACCTTGAAAAATGTCCTGAATAGAGCCTTTGATATCTTGTTAATTAAATGCATGTTTTTTTGTCCTGTCTGCAACCCTATTAACGTAAGAAAGCCTCCTCTGACAATGGATAGCACTGATTTCCTTCGGATACTTTACTTGTTACTTTGGGTGACAGGCCAGGCTTAGTGGTTTGCGGCCATACTGCTCCAGTGAAGGTGTTGCCATGGTTCTGGCTGTCTGATGATGTAACAATGGCCACAGTCTCATGTGCATTCTTCTGTGTGCCCAAGCCTGGCTCATGTTGTGAGTCTGTGATGTTGTTCACCCTTGACTCTAGCGTCCCCATTGCAGTTTGGAACTCTGTTGTTGCATTTGGTAGAGACTCAACACTGGCATTCTGCTCGTCAGACGCTGTACTTTGTTCATACTTTGTCCATGCCATGGGGTCACGTTGTGTGACTGTGACATTGCTGTCCTGCAGTAGCAAGGACCTTGTGGTAGTTTGGGGTTCCTTTGTGCTACTGGCGAAGGACAGAGACACAGAACTAGTCTTTGACTCTTTGCTGCTGGAGGAAGAGTCTGAGGGGGTAGAGGGTCTTTCAGTGTTTGGGGTGGCTGACAAAGCGTCACTGTTCCTGGCTGCTGTTGAGCTGCTTGACCTGGTTGGATACAGTGGTGTCCCCTCAAGCGGCCTTGAGCTATGACTGGCAGGCACCTCTGTTGTCGGTCGATGTGCAGGCGTACTTCCATCCTCTTCACCTATTAATGAGGAAAAGTAGGAGGAGACGTCATTCAAAGGTTGTTGTTGTTTGTTCCAAAGTGCAGGTTGATGTAGGTGTTCTTCATCATGTACATAGCCCATGTAGATTTTTAACAAGCTATATAGACAAACAATTGAACAAATAATGAAAAGAATATCATAGTCAGTTTTCCAAAGAAAAGCTTGTGCTTGATGTAACCAATTACACAATCTACCAATGGAGACAGAAAGGGCCCCTGTTCTACAGTGGAAGCTTGCTCAAGAGCAATGAGTGCACTTCAATAAGTGATACCTACATAGTTTATCATTACTGTTCCAGCACAAGTTTCAAGATCAGACTGAAATGATGAAAATGGCTCACTATGACTACAGACACATTCAGCCTTAAAAGTGTAAATATATAAATATTCCTTTTAAACAGGTTCCTTGTTCTAAAATGAAAGCTGATAGTTTTCTAATGACAACGTAAAAGGATGAAAAGCCTTGTGTGAGTTTTACATTTGTATTTCGAAAAAAGGAGGATTTCTGAAAAAATTGTCTTTGAGACCTTTTCCAAAGCCTTAAGCCTCCATCCGTCTCTGACAGATGGCTCTGTCTTGCGAGACTATAAGATGGACTTGTTGGTATAGTTTGTTTGTTGGTAAAGTAAAGTTTGCAGGTAGGAATACCCATTACCAACTATTCTGCCACTCTAAGTGGCATATTCAGACATTATATCAAAAGGCTATAAACCTCCTATTCTGATCCTTGCTATATTAGTTAGCTTAAATTGAGACCAACTAGTTGGTTATTAAGGATGTACCAAGAATAAATGACCTATTCAATGAGAATAAGAAACTGGTGAATACTGGCCTCATGAGTAATGGTGACTAATGTAGCCCGTATAGGGAACTAATGCAGACACTACTTAGTTATGTGTTAGTAAACATAAAACTAATGCAGACACTAATTAGTTATGTGTTAGTAAACATAAAACTAATGCAGACACTAATTAGTGATGTGTTAGTAAACATAAAAGGTACCATTCTCATTAAGGAAAAATATTAAATGGTAGTACAAGGATAGTTGTCAACTTAATATCCCCTAAAAATCCTGAAATCCCGATGTATCCCCATGTGTGCATGTATGTAAATGTGTATGAATGCATGTGTGCATGTATGTATGTATGTATGTATGTATGTATGTATGTATGTATGTATGTATTTATGCATGTGTGCATTTATGTATGTATGTATGTATGTATGTATGTATGTATGTATGTATGTATGTATGTATGTATGTATGTGTGTATGTATGTATGTATGTACTGCCGATAATATGCTGCCTTGTGGTAAACGACACCTTACGACATTGTACAGTTAACCTTCAAATAAAGCATATCCCTCATAAGGTAAACAGACAGAGACTCTATTCCTTAAAACTGTCATGTAGGCGACTGAACCAGTTCAGCATCCGTATCAAAGCTAGTGGTAGTATTGTAAAAGACCTTACAGTAAGTGAAAGATTTTTAGCGATTCCAGAAACATGCATTAGAGAGAACTGTTTACCTTTGACTTGCAAATTCACATATTGTCTGCTGGCTCCAGATGGGAAAGTATTGATGTCACAAATATAAATAGCACTGTCCTGCAGCTCCAGGTCCTCCAGGTCCAAATGAAAGCTCTCTGGCCGACCACTTGAAGCATTAATGGCTCTTAGTCTTCCCTTGTGACCTGGTGATTTGTATTCTCCATGAGATGGATTGTAGATCACAATTTGCTCCTCCTGGTCATGACCCACCTGTTTCTGCCATTGAATCTGGACAACGATGTTATCGTCTGAATTCACAGCACATGGTAAACTGACATTCTTGCCCACACTTGAAGAGATGTTAACCATGGTTGTAGAACTCATACCTGTTCACCGGAGCAGAAGGAAAATGAAAATGAATAGTCGTAAATGGAACATATCTCACAATGTGACATCTCTCAAGAGTCACATTTGACATTTGAGCATGGTCTATTACTCTTCCAATATTATTGTGATTTCCTGATCGTACTTTATAGGACATTTTGAATTTTGAATCATACAAGTGCTTGCAGCTATGGTAGCTATGTATTTTTTTTTACTTTTGAAGTCTCTGTTATGTTATGGTGGTTTTTGACCCTTTTAATTTGTCTCAGCCATAATCTTAACACAAATCCTTCCCAATGGGGTATTACTGTAAACAAACCTTTGTCTACCACTTCACAGGCACATTCAGAGAGAAAGATAGACAGACAGAGTCCTTACCTGACATAAAGAGAACATGCAACAAGAAAAGGATTCTTTTCATTCTCCCTGTAGCGTCCATGTTTCACTATACTGTGACTGAGCTTACGAATGAGGAATGGTTACATTGCGTGCAAAAAAACACACCACAGGAAGTGAAAAAGCACCAGACTTGCAAATGCAAGAGCTGCAAGCGTCTGCCATCTGAGAGGTGGTTTCCATTCAGATGTCTGCTAATCAGGTCACCAGCACAGGGCTGTCTATCACTTTAAGGCCAGACATGTGTATGTGTGCGTGTATGTGCGCGTGTATGTGCACAAGCCTAAATATGTGTGTGTGCATATAGTTTAGGGTGAAACCTGTGGCAGGAAGCCACTGCTCTATTTTCTTCTCTTGATCCAACTGTTGCTTATTGCTTATTTCTCACACACACAACAGCTGAGGCCTTCCCAAGAAACCTGCATGGAACCAAACTCACTTATTTCTGTGCTGAACTACCAGCACCACAGGAACCCTGTGTGCTCCTGCATGTTGTTTCCATGGTTTCCATTGTTTCCATGGGGTGCAGGTGGCGACACCACTTCCTGTTTGTATGGTTGACAGCATCTTCAAACACTGAAAGTCAAACATTGGCTAATGTTTCTGTATCATAAACTATGTGTTTTTTCAGAGATTCTAGGTGATGTAGAATGTTTGTTTCTTTCAATTCCTGTAAATAACAGTTCTAACAAAGGATTTATGTTTTATTTGAATCAAGTAGATACAACTTCTAACTAAGGAACAACGGTCTCATTTTATTCTAGTGGAAAGAGGGTCTGAGGGGGAACATGATTTCTCGGTGGACTGTTTTCTTTTTTCATGGTTCTTTGTGTCACCTGCTCTCAGTTGTCTCTTTGTCCATTCCATGATCCATCTCAGAAATGAAGGTCAGGCTGAACAGGAGGAGAGAGAACTGAAGAGGGGTAGTCACAGCAACAGGAAAGAAAAACCATGGTGATAACTTCCTAACCAGATCAGACCCAAGAAAAGAAAAACATTTCATTTGTGAAGAGCTGGCTGAGCTTGGGTGATCAGGGCAGTGTCGCAGGTTTGTGTCCCCACTGGACCTCTGTGGCAGGTTTGTGTCCCCACTGGACGTCTGTGGGAGACCTACCTTTGTCTATCCCTCTTCTAGGCCGGGCCTCAACAGATGGGTCACCCCTCTGGGCCGGGTTCTGCTCAAGGTTTATTCCTGTTTAAAGGGAGTTTTACAGAGCCTTGGGCTCTATAATGGCACTATATAAATGGCACTATATAAATACAAAAATTGAATTAGAACTGGATTGACAGATTAGTACAGAGCAGAAGTTGTATACGGACAAACAGGAGAGGAGTTTATCCCCTCACACAGACAGACAGACAGGACAGGAGTTTATCCCCTCACACAGACAGGACAGGAGTTTATCCCCAGACACAGACAGACAGACAGGAGTTTATCCCCTCACACAGACAGACAGACAGACAGGACAGGAGTTTATCCCCTCACACAGACAGACAGACAGGACAGGAGTTTATCCCCTCACACAGACAGGACAGGAGTTTATCCCCTCACACAGACAGGACAGGAGTTTATCCCCAGACACAGACAGACAGACAGGAGTTTATCCCCTCACACAGACAGACAGACAGACAGGACAGGAGTTTATCCCCTCACACAGACAGACAGACAGACAGGACAGGAGTTTATCCCCTCACACAGACAGGACAGGAGTTTATCCCCAGACACACAGACAGACAGACAGACAGACAGACAGGAGTTTATCCCCTCACACACACAAACAAACAGACAGACAGGACAGGAGTTTATCCCCTCACACAGACAGACAGACAGACAGGACAGGAGTTCATCCCCTCACACACACAAACAAACAGACAGACAGGACAGGAGTTTATCCCCTCACACAGACAGACAGACAGACAGGACAGGAGTTCATCCCCTCACACAGACAGACAGACAGACAGACAGACAGACAGACAGACAGACAGACAGACAGACAGACAGACAGGACAGGAGTTTATCCCCTCACACAGACAGACAGAGAGACAGGACAGGAGTTTATCCCCTCACACAGACAGACAGACAGACATGACAGGAGTTTATCCCCTCACACAGACAGACAGACAGACAGACAGACAGACAGAAGGACAGGAGTTTATCCCCTCACACAGACAGACAGACAGACAGAGAGACAGGACAGGAGTTTCAAGTAGAATAAAAAGATCAATTCAATTTTGCAAATGTAAACCATTATTGACGGTCAGGATTAAACGTAAAGCTATGAAACAGATGAGGGTGGACAGCTGAATAAATGAATGTATGGTTGCACTCATATAGCATCTTGTTCACACCCACCCAAGCCGCGTGTGCTCTACACACTCTTGTGGTCTACACACTCTTTGGTCTACACACTCTTGTGGTCTACACCAGGGGCGGAGATCCCATTTCATTGTAGGGGGGGACAATACATGGTAAAATTTAATAGCATAATTCCTTGGGGGGGACACACAGAAATTGCTGTCTGGCCCTATCGCCCTCTCTCTCTCGATGCTGTCCTCGTATTGCGTTTGCTACCTTGCAGGACTAGACAGATAGCTAACACTTGTCTTTGCAGAATAAAGATGATGAATTTCAAGTGAAACCACAAGTCTTGTTTTTCTTGAGTTTACTGAAGTTATCAGCATGCAATTATCCATACAGGACGTTTGATTTTGTAAAACTGTCTGGAACAGACAGAAATAAAGCGATACATACATTCCACGTCAAATAATGAGGCATAAAGGTAGCAGGATACCACGAGAGCTAGCATAACTTAGCTGCTTAATACCGAATTCTCTTATAACATTTACAAACAGAAATTCAACGTCATTTATAAATTCTCTAAACGGCATTAAATGTACTAGCACAAAATATCTACTCACAGACAAATAAAGTCAAAAGTTCAAACGCAAATGAAGGCTCTTCAAGGAGGAATTCAGCTGCATGTGAATGAACGTCTTCTCCATTCTATTCCATCATATATCCACGCGCTTGAGTTTAGTGCTTATTTATTTATTCAATGCCAATGTCCATGTATTGCTTTTATTTATGTTAGGACATCCCAATGCCTCGTAGAATCATGACTATAAATGTGAAACGTAATTGTTTAGGATACAAATATTCTCGTATTTATTATTATTATAATTATTTAAATCCGAGGATGTATGTAGAATTGATGTGAACGCAATCACCAACGATTTCTCACAAATTCAGCCCAGAACTAGGGCGCACTCCAATCTGGCTGATTTGCGAGTGCTATTTAGCGTTCTTAAATTCTGTTAAAAGTTAAGAACGAATCTCAGATGAGAAAACTTTCATGAATGCCAGATTTGTCCAGATTAACCCCCGCCCAGATTAAACCTGGGTATACTTTGGCCCAGGCCAGATTAAACCTGGGTATACTTTGGCCCAGGCCAGAGTATACCCCGGGGATAAACTGTCCTAGGCCAAACTATACCCGGGGGTGTAAAATAGCCTAGGCCATACTATACCCCTCCAGGCCAGAGTATACCCCAGGGGATAAACTGTCCTAGGCCAAACTATACCCAGGGGTGTAAAATAGAAAACAGGAGAGAAACAGTGTCGCTTCAAAATAGGTTGGAAGAACACAACAAACCTCAAGAGGCGCCTGAAAGCGCACAACCCTGTAATTTATGCTACGCTAAATTAGCTAGTTTCAGGACGTAGTAATCTTTGATTTTTGTGGAAGTCTAATATTTTTTCTTTTTTTCTGGTTGAAGTAATAAAAGTCTATGTTTTAGAGTTTTAAGATTTAAGTCAGTTAGCTTTCTCACTTAACTTACTTGACAAAGCTGAACCCCAAATAAAATGTTGAAAAATTAAGTAATTCTTGTGTATATCACTCAACACTACTGATATCATGGGGGTATAATCTGGCCTGAGGGGGTGTGAATTGGCCTAGGCCAATTTAAGCCCCTGTGAGAGACCGCTCGGTCACCCCACGTTATTGGGATGTGGCGACTAGAGATAGTGGTGGAGAGGAACAAACAACGGGGCACGGGAGGACAGTTCTTGTAGAAAAATATATATATATTTGTATTTATTGGCTCCAGCACCAAACATATATACAAAAACAAACAAACATAAATCAGTACTTAAACCGTACTCGCAAACTAGCTTACTAGTTTTAACTGCAAAGTAACCGTATTCAAAAAGTATTCCAATAGTATTTCCACTCGCATGTACTTCACCTTCCATCAAGTAAGTATTCCTCACACCGACCCTTCCAAAGGAATGAGGCAGGCTTTAATAATGCTGCCCATTAGGCTAGATTGGACCAATAAGCTCCCATCGGATCTAACCATCTCAACCTTCCCTGCATTAGTGCTAAAATATATTACATTAACAAATACATTAATCCACCACCAAGTTTACCAATGTTCCCATAACAATACATTTACCATATTTACACCTTTGACACATACCACCCATGATTTCAACAAACATACATAACAAACAACACATCAAACACCCCTC
Organism: Clupea harengus; assembly: GCF_900700415.2. NCBI lineage: Eukaryota > Metazoa > Chordata > Actinopteri > Clupeiformes > Clupeidae > Clupea > Clupea harengus. The sequence goes on along the minus strand of NC_045159.1, from coordinate 21,686,153 downwards.
ATGGCAATTACCATCTCCCTCCCCTGCGGGACATGGAGAAATACCACTCCTTAAGTGGAATTTATACTCGCTTTTTACGTAGAAACGTAAGCACGTAAGATACATAAGCGCAGTTGCAAGCCCCTTTGCGCAGTTACATAACACGTAAGTGCGTCGGCCAAAATTTGTGACTATCCAACAAAAGCCTCGCCGGCCCTACGCAGCCCGCAAAACTGTGATTGGTCTGCTAACCGCATCCTTTCAGGAGTCTCACATTTCCGGGTTTCATAGCATAGTATCGCCATTTTTAAAGGCCAAGGCAAGACTAAAATGTTTTTGAATCATGAATAGCCTGCAGACCGTCTCACAAGCCTCTTCTTGTTGATTATGAACAAACATAACAGAAGAGGTCCGAAGATATGAGCATCTTTACAAGCCCTCTTTAAACAATTATAAGGACGCTCAAATGACCGCGAATTCATGGAGAGAATACTATCCCATTCTCACAGGAGAAATCACCTGAACAGCAATCTGAGCATAATTGTCAAACGCGATAAAAGATACTGCTCTGATATATTCCCATTCCATACTGAATATTCTGTTTAGATCAAAGGTTTGTTTTGACATGCCGTGATATTTCAGGGGGGTATTCGTCGTAGCTCGCTAAGCGGTTTAGCGAGCTAATTTTCAGGCTAAGATAAAAAAAAAACCTCTTTTTGGTTCGTGGAAGCAACTTTCGATTAATCACCATAGTAACATATCAATTAGCACTAACCTGCTCCAGCGCAGGCTAACTTAAGTGTAGCTGGATAAGCTTGCCACACCCCTGGAAAAAGGAGGGATCCCATTTGTTTAGATTTGTTAATAAACGAACTTCTGCATCATGTGAAGCAGACACATTGACTTCACTACTTAATAAGTTTGTGTGCGTGTGTGTGTGTGTGTGTGTGTGTGTGTCTGTGGGTGGGTGTACACGTTTGTGTGCATGTGTGCATGTGTGGACTCAGCAACCAGTTCTCTTGACGCCATCTCCTTTGACCGCTCAGATCACTGTGTCCCTGTTGTAGCAACTACTGTAGTTTGTTCATGATCAGGCACTACCATAGAGTCTTTGAGACTAATCCAGAAGATAGAACAAGGGGAAGGAAAGCCTTACTGACTTCACCAAAGTGATGTGTTTACTGAGTGCCCTCACAGCACGGCCCACCATGGTTTACACATACACGGTTTACATTCCTCTGTTCATTTACAGCCTTTAGTGTTATGGTGGCAGATTGGGGTTAAGTGGTGAGAGCAAACCTCTGGTGCTCTAGAGGATTTATGTCCTGTCATTACGGTTCTGTGCCTTATGTGGTTTTCCAGTGTGAGCTAAGCTGAGGAGAGGGCAAACCCTGTACTAGCCTTGCCAGCGTCTCCTTTTAAGGTTCCTTAGGCCCCCCCAAACAAAAACATAGCATACTTGAAGCACACTTTTCATAGTGTCCTCTCAGGTGAATGCTTGAACGGCACTTTATCAGTATCCTTATTGGCATAAAATGATGGAGAGGGAGAGACTGCCTGGCAAGGTGTATGGGAAACTTATTGTAGTGTAGTTGTAGTTTTGTAGTGTGTAGTTTTGATGAGTTATGTTTAGTTATTCGTTGGCTGATATGGTGCATGTGAATTTGAGTTAGGATCACAATATGGCAGGATACACAACATGTACCGCAGCTGTACCTGGGATCTGTAACGACCCTCCTTCATGGTACAACCTGCGCTGCCCACTCCTGCTAAACATGAATGTTGCGACAGGGTGATGGGTTTTTGATGCATTATTCATTAATATGGGATGCACTAAAGCGGAATGTCAGGACATACAGGAATAGGAATTCATGACAGAAATGGATTATTTATATGGACTTAGTTTTTTAAAATTCACAAATAAATTTCACAAATGTATGTTTATACCATAAGGGACATCTGCATATGCCAACACAAGGCTAAGGTAGCTAAGCTCAATGGCAATTGGTAGCTGCCCACCAAGTGGGAATATAGTGCGTTTAGCTTGTTAAACCAGAGACGTTATAAGGGTGGAGACAAATCACTGACAGGTGAATGAATAGGGGAAATAGGAGTGAATCTGTAACATGAAAGGCAAGTCTCACTGAGATTTGATTGGTCACACTGTTTCAAAGTTGCACATCAATCAAATTTGATTTAAAAAGTGATGGCCCATAATGACTGGCCAATATCTTCTGATTTAAAGACACACACACACACACACTTACTTAACAAAAAGGTCCAGGTAAATTATTTAAAAGAGATTCAATTTGAGGAGACAACAGCAATGTACAGGATAAAGGAAACCTTTATTAAGCCAAAATTTACTGTGAAAGCTAGACGTCCAAATGAGCCTAGGAGGGGAAAATAAATAAATACACAGCATTTACATCAGTAACCAGGGCAAAGTTAATTTAATCCACTCAAATATGAAGACAGACATCCATGGCACAGAAATGTCCACTCCTCAAATCCTAAGCCTTCCTGTAGGGAGAAGGAAGTTGAACCACTCAAAACTTATGCCAACCCTTCACTAAAAAAATTAAAAGAACCTTGAACTACTTTCCGTAGAGGAGCTCTTCAGTTTGAGCTTCATGCGGAGAGGTAGGAACAGGAGCTGTACCAGGGATGGGGTGACGTCAACCTTTTGACAAACTGAACGGAGCCACAATTCAGTTCGGCAAAGGATGACGACACCCCATTCAAAGTGAATGGGGATCCGTCGCCCTTAACGGATCAACGCATTCCAACGCAAAGGTGTGAATGCTCTATTACAATTGTCATTCTGCTTGTGGCAGAAGGGGAGGGGAAACAATCAGGAACATGCCAGAATAAATCACGTATCAGGATGAGCATGCTAGCATACATGTGGTAAATGTACATAATACACACAAACATAACATGGTATATACATGTTGCATAAAAAATTGGTAGAGGATAAGCTGGGGAGAGAACTTTTTGGGTATACAGTGTGCTCGCAAGGTTGCTATTATAAGGGTGAGTATACCTGATGTTAAAAGAGAACATGAAAAGTGTACTTGCTATTTTGTTAACTTTAACTTAAAAGACCCGAAATATTCTTCTTAAAAATGATCTTTTTGGAAATACATTTGTCACAACCCAGCCTGGTCTGCCCCGTCCCCTGCTATCACGAAACAAAAGTTTTTAGGTTTTAGTGTAACAGGTTAAGGAATAACAAATATTTGTGCAATCTTTCATTTTCTATTTTGTGTATATATAAGTTTATTTCACCAAAATCTTGGTTTCTATCATGGTAGCTATGTATTAGGCCTATCATTTGTTGGGTAAGTGCGCCCTCTATTGGGTGGTTTGGTGGCTATAGGCTGCATTTTCGTGCCTTGCTCAGTATGTGTTTTGCTTGGCAACGAGAGGTACGTGTTCACATTGTAATGCTATGTAGGTTTGTAATGTATGTGTTTTAGCTTAAATTTGGGTGCACACGGTGGGTTGTAAATGTGTTTTGTGATGAATGCATATAGAGTTGGTCGGGTTGTATTGGAGGTTTTGCTGTTTTGAGAGTTTGGGATATATTTAATATAGCTAACCTCGTGTGTTGTGTAACTGTATGCTAGTTTTCGTTTTTCTGTCATTTTGTAATGTAGCCCATATGTTTCAGTTGTCCTTCTTTTCTTATGTTTGTATGTTTTGCTTGGCAACGAGAGTTACATCCTGCATACTGGAAGAGAAAGTAAAGTGGCTAAAAGAACTTCAGCGTCCTGTAATAATTGCACCTGAACACAACGCAATAGTCGGCGAAGTACAGACCACGCCGGCTACATTAGCAGACCAATAACTTAGAGATATGCCATAACAAAGGTGTGGTAAATGGTATGGGGGTGCCTTTTTCCCGTGCCCTGGTTATTGACTGTCTCCTGCCTATAATGTTTTTGTCTCCTCATGTCTTTTGTCTCTTGTCCAGTCTGTCCTTAAATGTGCTTCTTCCAGGTGCCAGGAGATTGCTGGTTGTACTGGGTTTTGGAGGTTTGGGGGAAATGGAGTATAGTGGGGTACAAAGACTGGTGGTGGATGAGGTGTTATTGGGTTAAATGGGATTTTTTCTTGGTGGAGGTTTTGGTGCCTAATATTAATTGTGCCCTTTGAAGTTTTTATAATGTTGACGTAAAATGGTTTTGGTGGTTTGATTTGTTTGTTCACACTTGTGGCAGACGTTTCACCAAGGTGGGTTGTCTGTCTTAAGAGGGGGGGTGTCACGACCCAGCCTGGTCTGACCCGCCCCCTGCTATAAGTGCTGTCTCTTTCCACAGCTGAGTAGCAGAATCTGCGCAGGTGTGCCGAATGAGGCCTTGATGAGCTGCAACATAAGAAGGCCTTGGCGCAGTGTGCAGGGGGGTATTCGTCGTAGCTCGCTAAGCGGTTTAGCGAGCTCATTTTCAGGCTAAGATAAAAAAAACGCCCCTCTTTTTGGTTTGTGGAAGCAACTTTTGATAAATCACCATAGTTACATATCGATTAGCACTAACCTGCTCCAGGACAGGCTAACTTAAGTGTAGCTGGATAAGCTTGCCACACCCCCGGAAAAAGGAGGGATCCCATTGACCAAGACCAAAGACTGACCCAGGAGTTAGATTAGCGGAGGGAGAGAGTTCTTTGCGCTCGCCAAGATCCATTATTCTTGTATGAGCGCTACCGATTCAGCCGACAAGGAATAATTAATTTACAAGACCTTCTCGAGTCATTTATTGCAAACACCACAGTCGAACATTGACTGTCTTGCGCTTTTTTGCAAGTGGTACATTTTTGTAGTGTCGGTGATGCGGAGAACAAAGCACTCATAATTATATGAGTGTTATTAGTACACCATAGCATATCATTATTGTAGAAAATGATTAAGGTGGACTCATGATAAGAATAGAGAGAAATACAGACAATTTATTTTCACTGCTTCAATTTATTGCATTTGTTATTAATACATTTAGTCATTTAACAGACGCTTTTATTCAAAGCGACTTCCAAGGAAATGTAAAACTACATCGAGGAATGAGATTCGAACTAGCAACCTTGCAGATTCAAACCGGTAGAGGAAACCTCTGTACCAGTTGACACTTGCTGTCAGGTATTCATACATAGATATCACGCTATAAACATCCCAACACACCTTGCTCTCACAGTGGTGGTGGTGTTGAATTTTGCCATGATTATGGTCTTGTATTCTTCATAAGCGTTCATGTTCATCTCCTACTCGCCAGCGGAGAAAAAAAGAGCCCTTTTCTTTGAGTTTAGAACCATTATACCGTTAGAAAATCATGGTTTTGGTGATCGACCTTTCCTGCCTTTTGAAGTAGGACGTGCACGTGCAAATGCCATGGTAACTTTAGCCTGGTTGAAATTAACCACATGATTTGGATTCGGATCAGCCGTTAACGAACCGACATTTGCTGTTCTCAATCAGCTCGCTAATCTTAATGGGCTAAAAGGCCAATTGATTAACTTAGCTTCAACTCTACGACGAACGGGCCCCAGGAGGCTCCCTCTCCTCGACGTGTCGTTTATGTTTTGTAGCCTGGGCACCAGGTTAGGACTAGGCTCCATTAGTCTCCCTCCATCGTTTGTGCGCTCTCTTCCCAGTGCCAATCACGTCACTAATTGGGGGGTGGAGTGGGCATCTGGTAGGCCACCTAAATGCCGTAGAGGTAGGCGTGTAGATATATATATATAGACACCTGGGGTCCTTATGCCGGTATGTTATCACTCTGCTGCTGGCACTGGTGTGAGGAAGCAGTGATGTGGGTGCTGTCTCGAACTACAAAGGTATGTCAAAGCGGTTTTCCTTGATTCTGATTCACAAGCATGCTAAGAAATGTTTGTCTCAATAGTGTGTATGGGGAAGCAGACGCTGATTGAACCGCGGTGTACCAGTGTTTTGCGTGATCATTTCCATGGACAAGGTACGATAATGTAACGGCAAGCATAACCGTTGTTGTACACTGTTTTTAACTGACAGATTGTAATATGATGTGTATTTGTTTTCACCCAGCACCCGCTGGGTATTGTGGCTGTCGTTGGGTACCTGCTATAAACGTAGCGTTCCTTGCATCCGGTAACGTGAGCGGCAGGTACGTCTCTGAGTTATGCTCTGCCGTAGTGGTGTAGCTCATTTGCCCGGAGGAATGTGCATAGATGCTATTTCCCTGGTCGCTTTATAGCGATTTAATAGTAGGCCTGCCTTTTATATTGACCACTTTGTCATGTGGCATCTTTATCCTGTTTGTTGTGATGAATAAATCTAGATCATGAATTGTATTGCCAATGGAATGTGATCAACCGGTATTAATTGTCTGTTTATGTTTTTAGACTGTTTAACTGCAACCAGCATTTGGAGTGTTGCTGTTGCTGTTCTCTACACGTATGATTGTGGTGGTGATTATTGTTTAACTAGATTTTGGTTTGTTTTTCCTCTAGCCTGTTGATCGTAACGAGTATTGTAGTGAGAGTGCAGTTATTGTACATCACAGGCTAGAGTGGTTTCATCATTCCTTTGTTTTGTCCCCCTCCCTCTCGTGTAGCCAGCCTCGGTGGTGGTGGAGCCAGGGTAGCATACAGGGCCCTTCTGAGAAGGCAATCTCCCTAGTTCCCCCTCTTGCACTTAATGTATAGCTTAGACGTGTGACAGGAAGTTGCTGTGAAGCATGAAGTCTTAAGTCCTTAAATTAAGTTTATCAGAGTGACATTTAGTTGCAGTGTGTCTATAGACAGTGATCACGTGTGATTGGGACCCTAACCCTTCTAGTTGTGGTTCTCATTGTCTTCTCTGGCTCCTGTGCCGTTAGCTTGGCGATTCCCCACTGTATTCCCTTGTTATTTATTTTACTGTTGACCAACCAAACCAACACTTTAATAGCATGTATTAATAAAAAAGACTATTTTTATACTTTTCCAAGAACCTGTGTCTGTACGGATTATTGAGACAGAGTTCCCCTTGCTCTGGCCTTAGCACAGACAAACTGAGATCAAGGGGTGGCGTAGTCAGCTGAACACTAGGGGGCGCTACAGTTTGTTTGTTTGCATCTTATTTAGGTCAGCAAATGTATTTTGCTTGGAGTGATTTCATGTTTCATGTTGTAGTGTATTGTTGTTATGGACACGCACACATGGACGGATTATGAAACCATGGGTCAGGACGTGTAACAAAATACACCGCTTCCAACCACAAATAAGAGATACATTTGTGCCACCTCTGATATTAACAAATACAAAGTCTAAAAACAATTGTCAGCAAGCAAAGTTATTTAACAGCGACTTTACGCAGAGGCTCTGGTTTAGGGCCCCCCTGAGCTCATGTGCCCTTGGGCCTGGTAGGCCCGTTCGGTAATCCATCCCTGCACGCACACAGTATTGTATTTCTTTCTGTTGACGGACTTTTACTTTGACATCATACTCGTCTCGTGGGATAGGGAACAACTGTGAGTAAGTAACGCACATATCTAGTAAGCCTCTATTAAATTATGCTTTTCCTCGCACCCTCGAAAACAATGACTACGTTTTTTCGCTGTCTCCCACTGTGATATATATGTTTAAGTGAGCTATGTTTAAATTCTATGAACTGTGTTAGTTCGTTGAAACGTAAACTGTAATTATTATTCATTTAGATACGTTACGTTCTAATATGTGACCGTTAGCACACCGTTCATTCATAACTCCGTTGGTGGCTAACGTTAGCACTTATTAGTGCTTATTAGATTATGTTGTTGCTCTGATTCTTGGTGTAATGAATCTAATAGTAACTTGCTGTTTAGTTAAGATACCTTCTAAGTATTTTCCGTTTCTTGTGTATTATTGTTTCACTCATAAGTTTTCGCCTGACATCAGTAAAGGAGCAAGACGCTCGCTACCTGGCTGGTGAAATCAAGTTGGGCTGACTGTTGAGTACACAGCCCTAACTAAACTAAACAATTTTTTTATTCGTTTTTTTCCCGCTGCAATTAATACGCAGACGTCAATCAAAGTCTATTCTATAAAGGAAAGCATTGCCATAGATCAGGGGTAAAAAAATAAATCTCCCGTTCATCGGGTCCATTCGCGCCCCACGTTTGATGGTGGTCAAACTGAGGACTGACGAATACTGCAACTGCTTAGTTCTTTTATTCCTGTTCATGCACAAACATCACAGTTGGTACACAGCATCGTTGACAGGCAAACTTTTTCTGTCTCTCATTTAAACAACACATTAATCACACACAAGAAAAACAGCGCACGAACCATTTAAACAACAATGCACATATTTCACACCTATAACACACTATTGCAACAACAACATATCTGTTCATGCACAAACATCACAGTTGGTACACAGCGTCTGCACCAATAAAATCAAATGACAAAATACATTCAGTATGGCAGTACGGTTAGCTAGCTTACGGAACGTGGAGAATGGGAAATTCCCAGCGAACTAGCTAGCTAATCAGTGTGTATAATGATGAACCTCGTGGTATACAAAATATGATCAAACTCTCTGGCCATTGATAAAACTTCTTTACAAACAACACAATACATACGAATCATCAGAGGCGGTCTTAACATAGAGGCATAGGTAGGCGGCTGCTTGGGGCCCCCTACCAGTGGTCGTAGTAGGGGGGCCCCCAACCAACCTCAAAAATATATATATATATTTTTTTTTAAACCCTATCATCATGAACGCTTCAAAAGCATGGTCAATTGTATTCATATTCTTAAGAAATACGTTGAAATGTTGAAGTAGTAGGTAAAATGTCCAGTTCATGGTTATCTGTCGTGTCCCTACACGCCCTACTTTCACAATGAAATGGACTAGTCCGTAAAGGTGCGCGGCGCGAAAGATAAACACACAGTGACAGGAGGACTGGAAATTACACAAAGACGATTACAAGCAAGACAAGAATAAAAGCAAAAATGAAACGAAGTTATCCAAGTGGCTCAATTAAAAGAAAAAAAAGAAAAGACGCTGATAAATATTTAGAAACGCTGCCAAAGATGACACACTTTTTTACGGCTACTGGGGATACAGGCAGGAACGTCCAAGCGTCGAACATGCCACTACAGCAGCAGCAGCAGCTAGCTGTGAAGGGGCGCTAGGTGAGGATAACGACGTTAACCAAGAAAATGAAGAGGACATCATGTTGTTGCCGCCCACCGTCACCGACAGTGTTATTGACGACGTTGACAACGATGATGACGCTTTGGTGAGTCAACTGCCTAGTTCTGCTAATAGCCCTAGCCCTAGCTGTGGTAATCCTGCTGCGACCGACCAAAGCACTGTTGGCTTGCTGACAGATGACCCGGCTCTCTGGCCTAAGAAGCTCACTGCCGAGGAGCGATGTGCGATCGTCCGAAAAGGTCCCATACAAACAAGTGTGCTAGAATTCCCCAAAAATCAAGAGGGGCGGAGATTTACCAGTAATAATTACTGCTTCCAAATGAAAAATGGGGAGAAGATTAATAGGACGTGGCTTATCTACAGTGAATCAGGGGACTGTGTTATGTGCTTTTGTTGCCGACTTTTTGGAGAGGGGAACACACATTTAAGTTCAGATGGTTTTAACAACTGGAAAAACCTCGGAGCTCACCTGAAACAGCATGAGAGGTCTGCTGAACATGTGTCTCATATGGAGTCCTGGCACACACTTACCCAAAGACTTCAGACAGGCACAGCCATTGATCAGCTGAACCAAAATGCAATGATGGCAGAAATTGAGAGATGGAGAAATATTTTAAAAAGATTGCTTGCCATAATTACCCATCTAGCTGAGCGAAATCTTGCTTTTCGTGGGCATACAGAGAAATTATATGAGCATGGCAATGGAAACTTCTTAGGACAAGTACAGCTGATGGCAAAATTTGACCCTGTCATGAAAAAACATTTAAGAAGAATCCAAGAAAAAGAGCTGTCGGACACTTATTTGAGTAAGCAGATCCAGAATGAATTGATAGCACATGTGGCAAAGAGCACCCTTGATGTCATTGTTGAAAAAGTGAAGAGGGCCAAATATTATGCTGTCATAATGGATTGCACACCTGACATCAGCCACAATGAACAGCTGTCTGTGGTCCTGCGCATATCTAATTGTGAGCTCCACAAAGGCGTGTCAATCCACGAGCATTTTGTAGGCTTTCTTTTGGCAGAGGACACAACTGGCAAAGGCCTACTCGAACTTTTCCTTGGACATCTGGAAACACTGCTCCTGGATATCTCTGACTGCCGTGGTCAATCTTATGACAACGGCAGTAATATGCAGGGAAAGAAGCAGGGGGTACAAAAGAGGGTCCTTGACCTCAACCCCAAAGCCCTCTGTGTCCCGTGTGGAAGTCACACACTGAACCTGGTCATTGGGGATGCTGCCAAATCCTCCACAATATCCCTTAACTTCTATGGTGTGTTACAGAGACTCTACAATCTTTTTAGTGGTTCTGTTCAACGGTGGGCCATTCTCCAGGTGAATGTGAAGGATTTAACCATCAAGGCCTTGTCAACCACCAGATGGGAATGCCATGTGGAGGCTGTAAAAGCTGTACGGTATCAGCTTCCAGACATTTTGAATGCCCTGTAGGCTTTACATGACTTCGCCATAGAAAAGAGTGATTCAGAGTGTGCATCTAGTGCTTCAAGCCTCTGCCGGGAACTGAAGAGATGGCCATTTATGGTAAGTTGTGTGGTGTGGTACAATGTATTGTACGTTATCAACAAAGTTAGTAAGATCCTACAGGGCCCCAAAGTGAGCATTGAGACCATGAAGAGGGAAATCTCTGCAGTAATAGACTTCCTCCAAGATTTCAGGGAGCATGGATTCAATGCCGCCAAAATAGATGCCAGGGAAATTGCAGAGAAGATTGAGGTGGAGATGATCTGGCCAGACGTTCGGCAGAAAAAAACAAAAGTCAAAGTTTGACTATGAGGGCACAGAGGAGACTACTTCAACTGCAGAGGAACATTTCAGAAGAGAGTTCTTCTTACACCTAGTTGATACTGCCCTGGTCAAGACTAGGGAGAGATTCTCATACATGGAGAACTTTTTTAAGTTGTATGGATTTCTCTACTCCACTGATATAATGAAAAGCACCGTACAGGCAGGCAATCTAGATGAATGCTGCAACAGGTTTGAGAAGGCAATGGAGGATGTGGATGCAGGGGACCTAAAAATGGAAATTACAGGTGCTGTTAGGTCTTTTCACCATTGGAAGTTCTTAACTACATATACAAAGAGAATCTCCTAGATCTTTATCCAAATCTAAGCATAGCCCTGCGGCTCATGCTTACTCTTCCTGTTACAGTTGCATCAGGTGAGAGAAGTTTCTCTACACTGAAACGACTAAAAACATATCTGCGCTCATCTATGTCCCAAGATAGACTGTCATCCCTGGCTGTCATTTCCATCGAACATGAGATAGTGGAAACTGTTGATACAGACTCCATAGTTATAAAATTTGCTGAGGCCAAGGCTCGCAGAGTAAGATTGGTATGAACATGATGAGAAAGACAAAAAAATGCATGAGGAGGAAGAGAGGGAGGAAGAGAGTAAGGGACAGAGACAAAAGCAGATGGAACACTCAGCACTCAAACACAGTCATAAAGAAGAACAGGAGAAGAACAGAAAAAGGAGGAGAGGAAGAGAAAGAAAGACAAGGGAGAGAAAGAGTAAAAACAGGCATACGGAGGAGGAGAAACATGGGGGAGAGAAAAGAAGGGACAGACACAAAAGAGAGAAGGTAATCATTTAACAATACAAAAATTCATATTTCTTAATCCCACTGATGGACTGCTGTTGTTTTTTGTTATCCTCTCACTTCATGATAGAAGAAAGACGGGTAACACTTTAGAATAACCCTCCTTAATAAACCGTTTATGAAGCATTTGTTGATAGTCTGTTAATCATTTACAAATATTTATCACAACATTTAAAAATGTTAGTAAGCTATTTATAAATGAGTAGTAATGTATTTATGAACATGTTTTCTAATGATCTATAAAAAAATTAATAAGGACATTAGTAAGCCATTTATAAATGAGTATTAATGTATTTATGAACATGTTTCAAATGATTTTCTAATGATCTAAAAGATCGTTTAAAAGGACATTAGTAAGCTATTTGTAAACGAGTAGTCATGTTTGTATGAACATGTTTCGAATGATTTTTTAATGATCTAAAAGATCGTTTATAAGGACATGAGTAAGCTATTTGTAAACGAGTAGTCATGTTTGTATGAACATTTTTCAAACGATTTTCTAATTATTTATAAGATCATTAATAAGGTATATGATAATGGTCTGCTCATATTTTGTAAATCATTTACAAATGATTAATCAACCAGGTTTCAATGAGTTACTAATGATTTGTAAGATCATTTATAAGGTATGTAATAATGGTCTGCTCACCATTTGTGGGTCATTATGAATAACCTTTGTCATGCATAAGCTATTGTCTAATTCATGAGTGAAGTAATATATGTTAGCACATGTAACACCTCAGTTTATGCTTAATATAGGTTTTTAGAAATCATTTATTGATCATTAGTAAAGTGTTTTGCATGGGTTGATATAAAGCGGGCCCTATCTATACTTTATAAGCATTTACAAATAGCCCGTAACTGAGGAACATACTATAGAAACCATTTACTAATCATTAGTAAAGTGTTTTGCATGGGTTGATATAAAGTGGGCACTATCTATACTTTATAAATGACCCGTTACTGAAAGACATACCATAAGTAGACACTTCTGCAGCAACTGATGTAAAGTGTGACTAAACACATTCTCCGTCAAAGTCGCCAAAAATGACCTCAGACGTTAAGATGTTAAACATATCAATGGCAAAAAATACACAACACAGCATCGGGGAAGTGAAATATTTATTTGTACATTTTTGAAATATCATAACTTAGTCTTCCAAGTGCCCTATATTTGTGCTTTTTAGCCAGCCATTTGTTCCATTCAATAACTTTAAGGTGATCAGAAAGCAAACTCTCTGTTTGATTTCCGGTGAGCCTCCAAATCTGCTCCTTGTAGCCTACCCTCAATATTGCATTTGATTTGTGACCTTAACAGGTGCTTTTTATGTAGCCATTTTGATGAGCTTCAAACTTCGTTTCTTTGCACTGAGCCTAGAAATAAGATCCTGCAGTTTCCTTTTTAATCTAGTCATTTAATTTAATATAGTCATCATCCAAAATGATTGCAAAATATGTGAAACGATGTGGGCTGTCATTATTAAATTAGTATTCCTACACACGCATTTAATCTGCCACACAAACCAATCTAACCTCTTACTCTCATTCAGATCAGTAACGGAAGGAAGAATGAAGTACAGTGAGGGTTTATGGTACAGTCCCGCCAACTGTTGTCCTTCGGCCACAAATGTCTCACCAGAAAACAAAAATAACGTTAGTTAGCTGACGAGTAATACATCAAAAAGTTGTTAAGAAAGTGGGAGTGTTGGGGGGGAGGGGAGCAGGGGGTGGGTGCAGAGCTGGAGGACGCCCGCGTTGTGGGGGCTGGGCCAAATTTAATGGGCCTAGCAACGTCCAAATGAGCTGGTTTGAGGCGGTCAATGGAGAGTCGCTCCGGTTTACCACCCATGTCCACCACAAAATGTTTGTCTCCCGTCTCCAAAACACGGAATGGGCCCTCGTAGGGCGGGAATAGCGGTCCCCTGTGAGCGTCGTGGCGAATAAAGACGTATTCAGCCGTCTGAAGCCCAGCAGGGATGTGCGACTGAGGGAGGCCGTGACGGGAAGTAGGGACAGGTGCGAAAAGCCTTGCATTGTCCAGAAGTGAGGCCCGCTGGAGAGTCGCAGACCAGGGAACGGTGGAAGCAGGAACAAAATCCCCTGGAACCCGCAGTGGCTGCCCATAGACAAGCTCCGCGGATGAGGACTGTAAGTCTTCCTTCGGTGCAGTCCGGATGCCAAGCATCACCCACGGGAGCTTGTCGACCCAGTTGCTGTCTTTGAGGCCGGCACGAAGAGAAGCCTTCATCGACCTGTGAAATCGCTCACAGAGTCCGTTAGCCTGCGGGTGGTATGCAGTCGTGCGGTGGAGTTTCGCTCCGAGGCTCTGGGCCACCGCATTCCACAGCTCAGACGTGAACTGCGCGCCCCGGTCAGAGGATATGTCCGAAGGGGTGCCGAAACGGGCAACCCAGGTGCCGATAAATGCTCATGTCATCTCGACAGATGCCAACGATGTCAGTGGCACAGCCTCGGGCCAGCGGGTGGTCCTGTCAACCATGGTCAACAGGTAGGTGAAACCATGAGAGCAGGGCAGAGGGCCAACCAGATCCACGTAAACATGGTCAAACCACCTCTCTGGCACCGGGAACAACTCTAACGGGGCTTTCGTGTGGCGGAGTACTTTGGCCCGTTGGCACTTAAGACAAGTGGTAGCCCAGTCTCTTACGTCCTTTTTGAGGCTGTGCCAAACAAACTTCGCCGCCACCAGCCTCTGTGACGCTTTCGAACCAGGGTGGGAGAGACCATGGATGGCATCAAAAACGCGTCGTCTCCACCCCGTGGGGACAATCGGCCGAGGACTGCCTGTGGAGACGTCACACATGAGCGTGGTGCGTGGCTTCACGAAAAACCACATCCTCTATTTTCAAACCTGTAGTCGAGGTCCTCAGGGTGTGCACGTCTGGGTCTGGGGTCTGATCTGCTGCCATGCGGCTGTAATCCAGACCAAGATGAACTGCCCCTGCCACAGCCCGTGACAGGCAGTCCGCCACCTGGTTGTCCTTTCCGGCCACGTGCTGTAAATCCGTGGTGAACTCGGAAATGTAGGACAGATGACGTTGCTGGCGGGCGGACCACGGCTTGGCCACCTTGGCCATGGCGAAAACCAGCGGCTTGTGGTCGACAAAGGCGGTGAAGTTCCGACCTTCCAGAAGGAAACGAAAGTGTCTGATGGCGAGGTAGAGACCCAGCAGCTCCCGGTCGAAAGTGCTGTACTTACGCTCGTTAGCGCGCAGCTGGCGGCTGAAGAAAGCAAGCGGCTGCCAGGCCCCGCCTACCCACTATTCGTAGACGGCACCGACAGCGTAGTCCGAGGCGTCCGAGGTGATGGCGATGGAGGCTGTGGCTGAAGGATGTCAATCAGGCCATGTTCGTTGAGCCGCTCGAAAAGTGTTCGGAGGTGCGGCAGGTGCTGGGATTTGGACGTGCTCGCTACCAGAATGTCGTCCAAATACACAAAAAGAAAAGGCAGGTCACGTAAAACAGAGTCCATAAGGCGCTGAAAAGATTGGGCTGAGTTTTTAAGGCCGAACGGCATCCTTAAGAACTCAAAAAGACCAAACGGCGTAATCACTGCTGTTTTTGGAATGTCCAGTGAGTGCATGGGCACCTGATGATAGCCCCGGACGAGGTCTACCTTAGAAAAAATTACCATACCAGCCAGGTGTGCTGAAAAATCCTGTATGTTCGGGACTGGGTATCGGTCAGGTATCGTTGCCTCATTAAGCCGCCGGTAGTCGCCACATGGTCGCCAGCCGCTACCAGGTTTGGGGACGATGTGCAGGGGTGACGCCCACGGGCTGTCGGATCGGCGGAGTATGCCAAGGCGTTCCATGTTAGAAAACTCAGCCTTAGCAACAGCAAGCTTGGTCGGGTCGAGGCGCCGAGCACGGGCGTAGACGGGTGGACCAGTAGTGGTGATATGGTGCTCCACACCATGCTTCACGGCAGACACAGAGAAAGTGGGCTGAGTGAGTGCTGGAAAACCAGCCAGTAGACGGTGGAAGTCATCCGATGGGGAGAGCATGCTGGACAGTCGTATGGAGTCAGCCCCGCTGAGCGTGCACGTATAAGAGCAGAACGTGACAGCGTCGATCAAACGGCGATTCTTAACATCCACCAACAGTCCATGCGCACACAAAAAATCAGCGCCAAGGAGGGGAACGGCGACTTTTGCCGTGACAAAATCCCAGCCAAACCGATGCCCTCCGAAACACAACTCAATGTACCTTATTCCATATGTGCGGATGGGGGTCCCATTAGCAGCTTCCATCGGGGGGCCATGGTTGTCAGTTACCATGTCCAAACGGGATGCAGGCAGGACGCTCCTCTGTGCACCCGTGTCGCACAGGAAACGTCGTCCGGAGATGCTGTCACGGATAAAAAGCAGCCTGCCTACGCGGCCGACACTCATGGCCACTAATGAGCACCGGCCCTGGCGTTTCCCAACCCGCCGAAACTGCATGGCGAGCGGCATTTAAGAGCCTTCGGTCCAAACTTCTCGTGATAGAAGCACAAGCCTGAAGAAGACTGCTGGGGGCCTGAAGACTGCTGACGACCTGAAGACTGCTGCCGACGAGAAGAGGTTGCTGCAACAAGTGTGGAATCCTCCATTGTCACAGGAGCGACGTGCGTGGGAAGAAGTGCAGCCATGACACAGTGCCCTTGGCTTGCCAGGAAAAATGTATCAGCCTCTTCAGCCAGTTTTCGACAGTCATTGATTGTGAGGTTGGCCAACGCAGCTCTGACTTGGGAAGGCAGCTGACGCAGGAAAAGTTGAATGAACAGAAAATCGGGTCTGTGCTCACCCAGGAGATCCATCATACGGTCCATGAGCTCAGACGGTTTGCTATCACCCAGTCCTTGGAGGGAGAAAAGCCTGCTAGCTCTCTCAGCATCGGACAGTTCAAAGGTCTTTAACAGGTGGGCTTTGAGCGCTGCATATTTCTCCGTAGCTGGAGGATGTTTAAGGAGACTCACCACTCTGGTTGCTGTTGAGTTACCGAGAGCTGACACAACGTAGTAGTACCGTGTTGTATCAGTGGTTATCTCCCGCAACGCGAACTGCGCTTCAGTCTGGGCAAACCATGCCGACGCTGACGATTCCCAGAATTCGGGGAGTTTGAGGGTGACAGCGTTCGCGGTCATGGTCGAGTCGTGTTTGTGAATACGTCAGGCAAACGAACGTCGGGGTCACCAGTGTGGAAGTTGCATTTAAAAGCAAAAGGCAAGGGGGGCACGGTGGCGCAAGCCGATAAAGCCCCCCCCACTTACGGGCTACATTGCCCGAGGGGACACAGGTTCAAGTCTGGCCTGATGTCATTTCCCAATCCTCTCTCCACCTCGCTTCCTGTCATAATCTCAACTGTCCTATCCAAATAAAGGCATAAAAAGCCCAAAAATAAATCTTAAAAAAAAAAAAAAGCAAAAGGCAATTCCTCAAGTTGAGAACACAAGTGTGTGTCTCGTTTATTTTTACATGCAGAAACGAATGAATGACAAGATGGCGTTGCCCTGTAATCTATCAAGCATGGGGCTCGACGTCATCACAACAATAGAACATTCATATTTACGTGTATGAAGTCACATTCACTACAGTACACTGTTTATTTCTCGGTAACTTTTTAAAAAAATTACCAAAAAAAGCAAAGAAACGTACATCGGTGAATACTTTTGTGGAACTTCGACGATTTCATCCACCATCTTTTTTTAAATTTGTCTCCGGTTAGGGAATGGCGTAGAGAGTTATGGGTAATACCTGCCGCCATAAGAGAGCAAGGCAGCTCAGATGAAAAATGGCCGTTATGTGACGTATTTCAAGGTATCTTCGAACAGTCCTTGCTCTCTTAATAGGAAGGAAGGAAGGAAGGAAGGAAGGGAGCATTTTAAGCCTATTCGAACAGACCCTCGGTCTTGTTCAACCTCAAAAGTAGCTGGCTCAAAACTTTCTAGACCATCGGAAACAATGAAGAGAAATATCCCTGTCATTGATGAATCCGTTGCGGAGGACGTAGCGGAAATTTCTTCCACCGGTGAGTAGCAAGCCAATCTAATGCACATGACTGAGCCGCAGTGGTTAGCTAGCTAACCAGCTACTAACATTAGTGCTAGCTAGCTTGCCATTGACAGCTATTGATAGCTAGCATTCACTTGTTTCAGCTGTCTCACTCCCGAGTGTCGTTCCGACATGCATTAATGTACTTATTTACTACCTAGCTAGTAACCTTAGACCCACAAACCTATTTCCCTTCTTGCTGAATTTGTATATAATTTACCTTCATTATTGGAAATTAGCGGTGTGAAAATTTGATTTTATGGACTATATCATACCGTTACCTTAATTCTCATCCCTGGTTACATAGCTGAGTTAGCAGTAGTAGCCTATGTTAGCTAGCTATCATTATTTTCCTTTTAGCCATTTTTGTGCAGAAAAATGATTTCCTCCTACCTTGAATAAACACACATGTCTCATGTACATACTATATATAGCTATCTTGACATTTGTCTGCTCTAGGCTTGTTCAAACTGCAAATTATATGTCTCATCATATCTCACTTTAAGGTAGCCTACTTAAAGCTACCCAGTTTGTGTGTAGCTCTCATGTTGTCAATACATTGACAGTAAAATAAATGAAACTTATTATATCGATGTTGTTTTAATAGTCTTTTTTTTTCTTTCCCTCAAACATTTAGCTATGACCACAGTGGCCCCAAATGCACAAATAACTGCAAAAAGACTACGCCATGAGCTGGAGATGGCCAAACAAAACGTGGCAGCAGGAGATGCTCAAGGAAGTGACCAAGGAGAGAGACTTTCTAAGGGAACAACTGGCTATGAGTAAGTCATTTTGTCATGTTTGACAATACACTTGGAAAATTGAACATTTAACATATCCTGGGGCCATGATATTGGTTAAACAGATATTTCACTGAAATAGGTTTTCTACTTATATTTTGACTTAGGATTTAGATTTATGCCGGGGGAAAAAACCTTTGTTAAAACATCAGATCAGTGGACTCAGACATTTGGACCCCACTGTATATATTTTGAATACGGTAAATAATAAAACAAAAAAACAGTAAAGGGTTGATTTTGAACTGAGAAAACTATGTTCCAAAGACCATCACACTTAGTATTGTGCCACCCACATGCCTATATTTTTTACTAATCATCCTCGGTCAATGTCTGTTTTTAACAGCAATAAAATAGGACAAGGGCGTTCCATCAGAGGACAGCACAAGTCCCTTACAGCAAACCACTTCCGCCGCTTCAGCTACTTTCTCTTCTGATTCCTCCGACTCGTCATCCAACTCTTTATATGACTCTTCCTCCACGGATGAGGGACGGAAGAAGAAAAAGAAGAACAGCAAAACAGTAAAGAGATGGAAGCAGTGGAAACGGGGAAAGAAAAGAAAGGAGCAAAGTGTTCACCACACTCTTACGGTCTCAGCAGTGAGCTGACATATGGCAAGGCCTGTCTGTAGGGGGCGCCAGCAGCTTTCTACAGTGACTTCCTCTTGTCAACAGGATGAAGGGGCAGTGACTTCCACTTGTCAACAGGATGAAGGGCAGTGACTTCCTCTTGTCAACAGGATGAAGGGAAGTGACTTCCTCTTGTCAACAGGATGAAGGACAGTGACTTCCTCTTGTCAACAGGATGAAGGGCAGTGACTTCCTCTTGTCAACAGGATGAAGGGCAACTCATCAAAACTTCATGTTGCCAGTTCTTACTGGATGTGAAGATCTGTGGACAAAATATTTAAATTATTTATTTAATTGCCGCTGTCAGCTAAAACTGAAAGCAATATATTCCATGCATATATTCAACAACCCACCATTACTTGGACGTTTGTATAATGTACACCATATGTATCTATATGCAGCTCATGAACTTGGTGATAAACATGTTCAGCTTAGTTGGAAAGTTGTTTATTCAGTGTAGCTTTGCTGTGTTGCTCGAGTCCATCCAAACGCTGTAGCTTTTAACCTAATTGACATTTTTGCACAGAGAGGGATATTTTAGAGTCGCTCCAGCACGGAGCTAAACCATTATCCTATTATGTGAGGACGCTCTCTGAAGCAGCACACACACACACACACACACACACACTCTTTGAAGCAGCTCAAACTCTCTGGGTCCTGTCAGGAGGGGACATTTGCTGGATTACACATGACACAGAGGTTGGATCACACAGAGACACACTCACACACACACACACGTGCACGTACACACACACATACACACACACACACAGAAACACACACACGCACGTACACACACTCACACACACGCGCGCGTGCACGTACACACACAGACACACAGACACACGCACGTACACACACACATACACACACCCACACACACACGCACGTGCACACACACATACACACACCCACATACACAGACGCACACATGCACGCACAAAAACACTTACTCACCACCTTTCTCCACCCACCCCACACATTACATTTGAACAGACGGTGAGTATAATTTATAACATACTGTGTAACAGTGCTGTATAAGGTTTTTTGTGTGTGTTCTCTTAGAGTCCAGACAGATGAACCTGGGATTCAAACACACACTCGTTCTTTCTTCATTCACTACCAATGTCACACACACACACTCGTTCTATCCTTCATTCACCACCAATGTCACACACACACACACTCGTTCTATCCTTCATTCACCACCAATGTCACACACACACACACACTCGTTCTTTCTTCATTCACCACCAATGTCACACACACACACATTAATCCTTCCTTCATTCACCATCAATGTCACACACACATTATAATGCTTTTATTTGGATCTAAACAGAGAGGGAGAATTACAGATCCAAACTTACCTGGAAGCATGTTTTAGTTTTGTACAGATATGAACCATTAAGCCACTTCTCCTCCTGCCTTTATTCACCATCGATTCTCACACACATACACACACACACACACACACATACACACTCACACACATACACACACACACACACACACACACCCACACGCATACACACCCCCCCCACACACACACACATACACACACACAGGCTTGTACGCACACACACACATACATACAGGCTTGTACGCACACACCCACACACACATACATACAAGCTTGTACGCACACACACACACACACTCACACGTTCCTTTATTCCCCACCAATGCTACCTCACCTGTCATACACTCTCTCCTAAACTGCCTTTCTGTCTGTGCATCTCTGATTCAGCTCTCCACTCCTCTCAGGACTCAGGACACACACACACACACACACACACACATTTCTCCACTCCTCTCAGGACTCCTCTCATTCTCTCTCTCTCTCTCTCACACACCCACACGCGCGCACACACACACACACACACAGGCTCATTGTCTCCAAGTCTGGCCTGTGGACTATTTCATGAAATCAAAAGGCCTCAGCTCAGCGGGCAGCAGGTATTATTCATTGCTCACGTCCCAGCAATGTCCCAGCTGTACCTGAGTAGTCGGGGGGGGGGGGGGGGGGGGGCAAGGGCAAATGACCAAGACCATTAATTTTTAGCCCCTAGAAAACCAATCGGAAGAGTTTACATGTTTCACCATTCAAATGCATAGTGTATATTTCTTCTTTGAAGGAAAGTTCAATTAAATATCTCTCATTCCCTATAATTGGCATGTCTATTGGCTTTAATTAAGATTCCATTCTTGATTTTGTGCAAACATTTGAATTGATTTACTATTATAATTAAAAATAGATTTACCTCCCACTTCCTTTACAGATAAAAATGACCCCCAAGACGTGTTCTTTCATCTTTCAGCAATTATAGTCCTCTAACACATTCCGTCCTTCACTGGAAATTAATTTGGATTCGGTAAGACCCAAAACTCGGTGTATGCGTGTGACTTTGTTGTGGCAAAGTCTGGTTCAGCTATAGGTTATCGACTTCATTAATTTCATTTCTAAACTGGGTGCAAGCTACAGGCATAACCACAGAATCAATGAAAAAAAAGCAGTGTCAGTTTCCAGGCAAAATTTAAATTAAACGTGTACTCTTAAATTCAAATGTGTTAGTTTTTTCTGTATTTTGTTTTCAAAACCAAAACAACATCAGAAAACACCTATGTTTTGCCATGGAGACTGTGTTGGATTATAGCATTGTCTTTGCTAACTCACACTGAATAAAATGTCAAGGCTGAGTTTGGTATTCCTGATATGTTCCTGCTTTGTTGACCATTTGATATTCCATGTGGCAATCCTGAGTGTCCTGCATGAGACGGTGGGCGGATGTCCTCAGACCTCCGCAGGAGACGGTGTTGCCAAAATTCATGAGGGGATAAAAGTCTGAAGCCAAAGTAAGTGGCAGACGCTGATAGCCTTCCCACCGCGATCTAGGTCAGGTAAGCACGTGTGCTGTGCAGGTTCCTGCAAACATTGCCGGTTTTCAGTGCCAGGATACACACGGCAAAATGACCTGACCGAGACGCAGATGATAGTCTAAGGTCCTCTGCACACTTGGGCTGCTCAGGAATCAGCTCCACAAGCAGCAGCAGGGGGAAGCGAGTGCTAGGCATCGATGATCGTGCATTGAGCACATACTGAAAACACATGGCAAGTCATTCCCTGCAAGCTCACCCAGGCAAAATATATTTGCACACACCATCTATCACCTCCCAATCAGCAGCTGGCAGAGAATATAAATCTGAATCTGTGCACAGATAACAACTGCCTGGGGAATATAAGATGAGGCGGCCAGAGAGCCAGAGAGCACTCTACCAGTAACATGAGGCGTCCAGAGAGCCAGAGAGCACTCTACCAGTAACATGAGGCGGCCAGAGAGCACTCTACCAGTAACATGAGGCGTCCAGAGAGCACTCTACCAGTAACATGAGGCGTCCAGAGAGCACTCTACCAGTAACATGAGGCGGCCAGAGAGCACTCTACCAGTAACATGAGGCGTCCAGAGAGCACTCTACCAGTAACATGAGGCGTCCAGAGAGCACTCTACCAGTAACATGAGGCGGCCAGAGAGCACTCTACCAGTAACATGAGGCGGCCAGAGAGCCAGAGAGCACTCTACCAGTAACATGAGGCGGCCAGAGAACCAGAGAGCACTCTACCAGTAACATGAGGCGTCCAGAGAGCCAGAGAGCACTCTACCAGTAACATGAGGCGTCCAGAGAGCACTCTACCAGTAACATGAGGCGTCCAGAGAGCACTCTACCAGTAACATGAGGCGGCCAGAGAGCCAGAGAGCACTCTACCAGTAACATGAGGCGGCCAGAGAGCACTCTACCAGTAACATGAGGCGGCCAGAGAGCACTCTACCAGTAACATGAGGCGGCCAGAGAGCCAGAGAGCACTCTACCAGTAACATGAGGCGGCCAGAGAGCCAGAGAGCACTCTACCAGTAACATGAGGCGGTCAGAGAGCCAGAGAGCACTCTACCAGTAACATGAGGCGGTCAGAGAGCACTCTACCAGTAACATGAGGCAGCCAGAGAGCACTCTACCAGTAACATGAGGCAGCCAGAGAGCACTCTACCAGTAACATGAGGCAGCCAGAGAGCACTCTACCAGTAACATGAGGCGGTCAGCAGAGCTGCCAACTTTTCAAAAAACCTTGGAGTGAGATTTTGTCGGGGGGTGACCAAAATTTTGCCGCGCACGCAGCCACAGACATTGGTGGCTCAAATATCAGGGAATTGGAATTAATTTGGCGTTGTACCCATGTTGTGCCCAGCATTCTGGTGGTTTGTGGGGCCCAAAGTCGTTGATAGAGGCGGCCTACTGGAGATGGACAACATTGGTTACATTCTGTGAAGCAAAGACAAAGCTGAAGGTCCATCTCCAGGACATTTTGGTTTAACTTTCCTGCATTCTAGTGGATTTTTGGGTGGTATGCTAAAGATGTGCAATACCTGAACTTATTCTGATTCATGTTCATCTGATCAAGACTTGTAGGGCCTTCTAGACTTGAGCTGAACATTCAACCAGAAAACTTTTGTTGTGCCTCAATGACTGTCTATGTACCACAATATAGCCTAAATAATAGATCTGTGTTTAAGATTTGACCAAGGTAGGTTAATTGACATTTTGATTACAATGGTATTAAACTAATTCTTAACTGAAACCTTACCTATATTGTTAATAATTGTATTCTTAAGAGCACTTAATGATTTATGTTCAGCAAAAAATGACACAAGATTAGTTAGGGAGAAATATTTGTCATTATTCAAAGCCTCCCAACACACGTTCCATCAAACAAAAAAAGTGCTTAAAGTGCTTAAACAGTAGCAGATGCAGATCAGAAGCTGGTTAGTCATTTCCTAAGATCTGTGGGCAAGGTTGTACTGGCCTGTTGCCTTCTTGGAGGCCTTGATGACCTCAGAGGGGGGCTCCCATCTCAAACAGGGCTCCAGGTCGGCCATTTTTATGGCCATTATTGAGGACAGGGTGCCATCCAATGCCAGGCTATTTCTGGTCTTAGTTTTGTTCAGTCCCACAACTGAAAACACCCTCTCAGCATCTGCATTCGAATGGGGCAACACCAGGACCAGCTTGGCGACGGCAGCAAGCCTCTCAAATTCTTTGGCTCCTGTCACCTATGGAAAATGAAACAAGAACAAAATGGAAAAACATACCATATTTTGTTTTGATTAATACTGTAAGTATACTGTAACAAAATTCAGATACAACATGCATAGTTTGCATCATGTATGACACAATATATGCATGCATGAATAAAAGCAACAGATGTAGCCAAGCCACACCTGCCAAAAAGAAAGACAAATGTCTTTATGTTAAAGAGAGCACTCTACCAGTAACTGTGCCTGCTTTGGGTGTAGAGAGCTGGGTTATATGAAGTAGGCACATCTACCTGTGATCCTTGAGAACATCCAGTGGCAGAGCTCATTTATATGACATGAGTGAAACTATGGTTAGTAAAGGATGTCCCCACGGCTGCCTGTCAGTCCGCTCTCTCGCTTTGAATGAATGGAATGTTAACGTCACACAATTCAGCGGCTGAAGTATTTCAAACGCAGAGTGGTGACTAACAATGAGTCAAACGCAGAGTGGTGACTAACAATGAGTCAAACGCAGAGCGGTGACTAACGATGAGTCAAACGCAGAGCGGTGACTAACGATGAGTCAAACGCAGAGTGGCGACTAACAATGAGTCAAACGCAGAGTGGTGACTAACTGAGGAATCTGAGAGGGGTGCGAGGACAACCCCACTCATGGAATGCCACTTGTCCAGTCAGAAATGAATCAGTCACTCCAGCAGCGAATCAATCGCTGTTGTAAAACAGCAGCATATTCTTGACCTGACTACGCCTAGATGTGGCGTCACTCAGTCCAAACCCGAGCCAGACCGAGGCCAGATGTGGCGTCACTCAGTCCAAACCCGGCCCAGACCGAGGCCAGATGTGGCGTCACCAGTGGTGGAGGAAGTACTGAAGTTTAGTACTTAAGTAAAAGTACAAGTACCCAGGAAAATAAAAGTAAAAGTAAAAGTACTACATCAACAATCCTACTTAAGTAAAAGTAAAAAGTACGTACTTTTAAATTTACTTTAAGTATTAAAAGTAAAAGTACTCACGAAATGGGTTGTCTCTCAATGTCTAGGCTGTGCCATTTTGATAAAGAAATAGCAACTGGTAATAAATGCCTCTACAGATGTCACTACTAGTAATAATTATAAGCAACAACATTTGTTAATTGGAAAGGTTGGTGTACTTATTGTGCCTACCATCTGTAATACTGTTCACACTATATCTTACAATTCTGCGGATGACAAGTTATCTACCAGGGATTATTTGCAAAGTTAATACCCTTAAGCCAAACCAATAAAGACACCATGTGATATCTTTAAATGTTGTATTTAATTGTAAACGTGTAAAAAAGGGAAACATGGAACAAGGCACACTAGCTTGACATAGCTAACCTACCAGCTTTATCTTACCACTACGATAATGAAGATACAATCATGTTTTTTGATGCTATTGCTGTATGTCAACATGCATTTCGCTAGATAACATTATAATATCGTGTCAGTAAACAAATTAAATACATATATCAATATTAAAAAGTCAGGGACAGTAACTTAGCATAGCAATCACTCTGCCTACCTCGATTATTGAATTATTGAAGGCTAGCAACTTCTCCGCATTGAAACCTCCAGGAGTCATTCTTGGGGCCTTTGAACTCGAACATATCTTTTAAATAGGGCCAAGGGTGGCTCATATCAAAGGGCTCAGTTCAGGCCGACTCTGGATCCATGTTGAATAGGCAGTAGTCAGGCTGTCTGTTGAATGTTCAGGTATAACAGGCAAAGCTACCGCTAGTGCTGCTGCCAGACGCGCACTCTGATATCATTGGAGTTGATAGCGCCACCTGATTGGTTTAAACTTCCAAAACAGCAACGCAATCCATAGTTTTGTGTAGGCAACATTTTGGCGAAACTGTGTTCATAAATTGTAATGAGTAACAACACATATTGTAGAAATGTAGTGGAGTAAAAGTATAGATAATAGCAAAAAAATGTAATGGAGTAAAAGTAAAAAGTATGCACTATTATTTTTACTTAAGTAAAGTACAGATACGTAAAAATGTACTTAAGTACAGTAACGAAGTAAAAATACTTCGTTACATTCCACCACTGGGCGTCACTCAGTCCAAACCCAGGCCAGGCCGAGGCCAGTCTGCTGTAAGCTGGTGTGTCATGGTTACGGCCTGGAAAGGGCTGAAGGTTGAAGCGTGGAATCCATTCTTCCTCGGCACCATTGACCCCGGGCAGGCTGTGCCTCACACACGAGGGATGGAGGGATTGCTGAAGCTAGTCCTCCACAGTGAGTTGCATGCTGGGTAGGTAAACAGAAGCGGGGGCTCAGCCACCATTGAGAGACATCAAAGATGCACTCGCACACAACGCAACACGGAGCGTAAGCTGACACTGGGAGCACAGGGCTGCAGATAGAGTGAATGCTGGTCCTTCATTATCAAGGACACAGCCTTGAGGACGGACAGCAGCAGCCATCCGAACCACTGTGCAGAGAAGGACACAGGGAGAGAGGACAATCCTGCCAATCAGTTCCAGCTCATGAGCCTCCTGCCACAGGTCCTGTTTGACAAGAGCACGTTTGATCAGCCACCACAGGGTGTGTTTCAGCCACCTCAGGGTGTATTTCAGCCACCTCAGGGTGTGCTTCCAATCCTTGTGTTAGAGGAACTCTTCCTCCTGGCTCTTTGCAAGTGAAGATGCGGCTGCGCTGGAACTGAGCAGCCAAAGACACCCAGTGACGTCACAGCGCATTTCCAACAGCAGATGCCTTCATGTTTCACAAGGTGATCAAATTATAATAGATTTTTGTCTTACGTAATGGCCTTTTGTGGCCAGCAAAATAAAGAACACAAACCGAACGTGTATATCCTGTCCCATCAGGGCAACTAAATACGTTTAATCCAAGAACAGACAGACATAATCCGACAGTTTGTCCGCATTAAGGGACTGGGAAGGAACCCTATTCATTAATCCAATTAAGGGACTGGGAAGGAACCCTATTCATTAATCCAATAACTAGCGAAAACAATACGCTGATCTAAGGTACTGCAGTTGCAGACAGGCCCACAGGCTGATAACAAAGTCTTTCCATGAATAAAACAGACACATCTGAAAGCCTTGTATCTGAGCAACGTTTATTTTTCATGTCTTGTGAGTGTGAGTAAGGATGCTTGTGAGTGTGAGTAAGGATGCTTGTGAGTGTGAGTAAGGATGTGTCACATGCCGGCTCTCTGCATGTGACATGAATGGGAGTTCCACACACAAGGTTATATAATAAAACGGATTTAATAAAATATAATAGAAACAGTCAGTATAATTGTCAGAAATAAAAGTGTGGTGCAAGCGGGTGTCTAAGTAGTGTACACATGTCCAACAAACAAACATAAACAACACGTCGAAGAGAGGGAGCCTCCTGCACACTGGACCACGGCCTTCTTATGGTGCAGCTCATCAAGGCCTCATTCCTCACACCTGCCCAGACTCTGCTACTCAGCTGTGGAGAATAGAGAGCACTGATAGCAGGGGGCGGGGCAGACCAGGCTGGGTCATGACAGATGCTTGTCTTGTGAGTGTGAGTAAGGATGCTTGTCTTGTGAGTGTGAGTAAGGATGCTTGTCTTGTGAGTGTGAGTAAGGATGCTTGTCTTGTGAGTGTGAGTAAGGATGCTTGTCTTGTGAGTGTGAGTAAGGATGCTTGTCTTGTGAGTGTGAGTGAGGATGCTTGTGAGTGTGAGTGAGGATGCTTGTGAGTGTGAGTGAGGATGCTTGTGAGTGTGAGTAAGGAAGCTTGTAGGTCGTGCAGGCACACACACCACTGAGAGCTATTAGGAATTGAAATCACTCAGAAGAAAATTGGGATGCTTCACACCCTCACTGTGTATTCAATTACACAGTGCCAGAACCAGGAAAGCTCACAAAAAGTGTTTTAAAGAAATATAATCACATAAAAGCAGACAATGATGGAGTGGATCAAAAAGATGTCCTCAGGCCTTTCATCCTAATTCTTTTTCCCGAGCTGAAATATTTGGTGTCCTGACCTGCCGTGTCACTTCTCCCTTTGCATCACACCATTCATGGCAGGGCCTCTCGTTTAGTGCGTGGGGAAGCGCTAGGTGTGTACACTCCCGTCACGCGGTCTGAATGTGCGGCGCTTGCAGAAGAGCAACAGCCCCGAACTACACTGATTAAATCTCCAGACCACTTAGCGTAGCAACATGCCACAAGCTATTAGCTGCGGCCTGTCGGAGGATTGAAAGAGGCCGCTGCTCGGCTCCAAGAAATGCCAGGAAGTCAATTAGTATGAGAAGGGACAGGTGAGTCTGCGGCCAGGCTGTTAAAAACGCACCCGCCGCGATCCAGCCCTGTGTTTACTCTGCAAACGTCAGACGAGACGATCAACTCTCCTGGCATGTGTGGCCGTTTACAAGCTATACAAATGATCATACCCGACAGGTAGGGACCGCTCTGATGGATGGCCTTGGTCACACTCCACAGAGCCACTTTGCCTCCGCACAACGGGCGGCAGTGTTAAATCGGCTTAAATTTAGCATGTTTTCGCTAGTTGTTAGCGTTATCATATGCCAAGGGCAGAGAGGGCAACAGAGCTTTGTGTCACGATGATAATTACAGCAAAAGAGAGTAAGGTAAAAACAAATGCGGGTAACACAGAAGGTCAAGCAAAGTCAGTGGGAATGAATAATTTGAAAAATTGAATTGCAGAGTGATCAGGACGTCTAAGGAAGATGATCTAATACAGGAAGTCAATTCAACAAGCTGGGGGGAAGCTGCACAGCCAGCACAGAGCCAGAGAGCCTTTCTAAAGCGATCTAACCCGCAGAGCAATTATGCATACTACACACACACACACACACACACACACTACGCAGCTCTGATCCGACTCCACCTCAGGGAGAGAGGAGTGAGAGCTGGAATAAAAGATAAGGCAGTGACAGAAGTATCACATCCAGTGCTCAGCAGGTTTGAGGTGAGACACACACACACACACATGCACATCCCCACACGTTCAGCAGGTTTGAGGTGAGACACACACACACACACACGCACACCCACCCACACACACACACACACACGCTCAGCAGGTTTGAGGTGAGACTTCTGTCTGTATGCCGCAGAGGGACTTGGCGGTGGTGTGGAAGGGTTCACGCATGTCTGCCTCTCACACAGAACAGAACAGAACAGAAAGTCCACTTTTATTGTTCTTGCGTGACCGGTTGAGGTCAGCTGGACTGGTAGAAGTTACTCATGGTCTGTTTCCGTATCTGACCGGGACTAGTCAAAGACTTCTCTTCCGGTTTTATCCCACAGTGTAAATGTTCCGTATTATCTCACATTTTACCTACGTATTCCATTGCTCCTATAAGCTGCTTGGCAGACAAATTAAACTCGAGCCAATGACAAGCGAAACATGAGCGACAATCACATGTTTTTTTCTCGTTATTCTTCATGTTAGCAGATTGGAGGTGTTTTTATTATAATTTCAGGAACCATGTGATCTCAAGTGTAGTTCTGCATGAACACATGCATGTGGTGAGCATCTTATGAAGAGCAAGCAGTCCACCACTTCCAGGTCAAGCAGTCCACCACTTCCAGGTCAAGCAGTCCACCACTTTCAGGTCAAGCACTCCACCACTTCCAGGTCAAGCAGTCCACCACTTCCAGGTCAATTATGCGGAAAAGGAAAGGAGTGATTCCTTCCCTCTTGTCAGGAACAGGAACAGGAACAGGAAAACGAACACGAACAGGAACAGGAACAGGAACAGCTCCCACAGGACACAGCAGAGTTACCAGGAAGACAGACGGATATTTTAGCTTATGTCTAATTCTGAATCATGAAATGCCAGGCACCGCAGTGCATAGAACTGGAAATGAAACCTTTTTATAATGAACGTTAGCACACTGTCAATGCAGCCTCTGGATACCTGCTCACACCCTTGATGGTGTGTCACATAAGCATACATTAACATGCATAGGAACAAGTGGATGACCACTTCACAAGCACTATGCAAATCTGAAGCAAAGCACATTTGATCCCTTCTGCCGGTTCTTTAAGGCTTCAGTCTGCCACCTACTGCACCCGGTGTCCATACACTCAGTAACAGACTCGTCTCCCCCCGAGAGGGACACACTTTTTTTCAGACGCTAAGGTGAAATGTTTTTTCTTTTTCTCCACCGTCAAGCAGAAAAATCTCTGGTTTGTCAGGAGGCACGTAATGGCTTTCTGCACTCCTGTGAGACAAGGTGATGGGAAAGATATTCTGCAGCCACACAGCCTAGAATTACACCAAAGTCCTGCAGTCTGACAGCAGTGGAAATCTCACTGCCCTCCTGAAGGATAATTGAGTTTGTGGACAAAAATTCTCATGGAAATGATCATTGTTAAAAATGTGAAACATGTTTTCTCCAGTTCTACTCAGATGTGTCATATTTCTTTCTCATTGTTTCCAATCTTTTCTAGTAGATCCCCTTCAGTTAAATGTGAGCAACTGCTGAATATGGAAATCCAAATTTAAAACTGTTCTCTACGCATGGAAAATTAATATTGCTTTCAACTTCAGTGTCCCTGTCACACAAATGCACTGTGTACTTTGGCCACGTACCGCCATTAATTCCACTGGAATCTGTGTTTGAGAATTATCAGTAAAATGGTGACTTTTAAAAGAGTACTTTTAAATAATTTATGGTGACATCCACCACAGACGGCCACAGAACCAGTGTGAGGAGGCTCCATCATCATCACCCCAGCACGTCACTATGACATCATCATTACCCCAGCACGTCACTATGACATCATCATTACCCCAGCACGTCACTATGGCATCATCATTACCCCAGCACGTCACTATGGCTCTATGGCTCTGTGGTCTTGTGTTGAGTCATCTGTTATGTCATAGTGATATAGTTATAAACAGATCACACTTGAGCCATCGTTATGTCATAGTGATATAGTTATAAACAGATCACACTTGAGCCGTGGGTATGGCGCACTTGAGAAACAGTGGCTAACATTTCTCATGACACTCCTCGTGATGCATGAGGAGAAGTTCAGATATGACAGGAAGAATTATTTTCCCATGACAGCAGCACAGATGACAAATGTTTTACTCTGTGCTTCTCTACTCTACCAATGTAACAGTATTTATTTCTGTTTTTATTATGCTCTTTTCTTGTAGACATTAGTCTGCAGTGTCATCTCTCAGTTATGTGTTAAAAAAATGATTTTCATGATTTATCAGTTACAAAGACAACATGTTATTTGCTGACATGTGGAAATTGTGAAATTGTGGCGAAATGGAGATTGAGTCTTCTATACATATCACACATATTCTCAATGAATCAGAGACAATACAACAGTAGAACAGATAAACTGTAGTGTGTTGTCATCACCACATGTGTAAGTCCAAGGTTTGAGCGTCTCTGTAGCATCGGCTGGTTGGCAGCACAGCTCTGAGCACACACAGGCAGTGGGGGGTGCCAGACTGCGTCTGACTGCATGGCAGTGATATAACCGGAGAGCTCTCCACACCGTTACCCAACTCCACTTCCAAATATCTGCATATCCGAATGCAGCCCCCGTCCAGAACGCCTCTTATTGTCAACCCGAGGTGATTGACTCATGTGTTTGCCTCTTATTGTCAACCCAAGGTGATTGACTCATGTGTTTGTTCTCTCCTGGTTTTTTATGCAATGGCCTCTTTGTCCCTTTCCTGTGTCTGTGACCTAAACAAACCACTTAAAACAAACTGAGCAGAGAGGGTAAGCACTTCCATTTGAGTGCTGTACTCTGCATAATACACGATGCTGAGGTAAGGAGGTCTGATTGGGGCCCAGGAGACCCCGAAACGTCACTCAAATGCCGAGATGTTCTGATGACTAATTGTTCATAAACGAGGCCAGAGACGCACAGACATTCATTCTCCCCGGGTCCAGAGACGCACAGACATTGATTCTCCCCGGGTCCAGAGACGCACAGACATTCATTCTCCCCGGGTCCAGAGACGCACAGACATTCATTCTCCCTGGGTCCAGACGGTCCTCACATCTAACCCCTAATGACACAGTCTGACAAAAGACAAAAAGATCATTAGTGTGATTGCGTCACAACTTCTCTTCTTCTTAAAGAGGATCTGTTATGCTTTTCTGTTTTGTCCCTTTCCTTTAGTGTGTGATATAGGTTTTGGTAAACGGTCTGCAAAGTTACAAGCTTCAGAGTAGTCTGCTTTTAGTTCTGCTTTGGTGGTGCAGCCTATCATACAGCTGTATGAGATGATGAGTATCAGACCAAAGCAACTCATTATAAATGTGTGCAGACTTGTTTTTAAAAACCTTTGTCTCTGTATTATCTATATCATTATAATAAATTCCATTCTTCTTTTTACATTCGTTCCATATTGTACTGTGTCCCAAATGGAATGCGATTGCATCATCCATACGTTAAATAGAATTTCCGATAAACTGTAAAGAGGCCTTTACTCTTCTTTTCTTACAATTCGCACTGAATTGATGTGTGTGTAGGAGGCCAAGAGGACCACAATGGCATTTCAGAGTGATGAGCCATTTCCTTTGAGGGGGGGTTTCCCTCTGACTAACACCTTTCTCATCCATGTGAATGATATAAGATCTTTGAGGGGGGGTTTCCCTCTGACTAACACCTTTCTCATCCATGTGAATGATATAGGATCTTTGAGGGGGGGTTTCCCTGTGACTCACACCTTTCTCATCCATGTGAATGATATAGGATCTTTGAGGGGGGGTTTCCCTGTGACTCACACCTTTCTCATCCATATGAATGATGTAGGATCTTTGAGGGGGGGTTTCCCTGTGACTCACACCTTTCTCATCCATATGAATGATATAGGATCTTTGGGGGGGGGGGTTTCCCTGTGACCTATCTCAGCCATATGCATGCTATAGGCCTCTGACTTTCAAAAGAAACAGTGTCACTGCAAACTTGGTAACCGAACTACATCAAACTGATGAATGCTCTATGTGGCCAAACCTTCTGTGTACTACATCAAACTGAACTACATCAAACTGATGAATGCTCTATGTAGCCAACCCTTGTGTCTACAATGTTCAAAAGTCTTGGCCACAAACACTAAGTGTGTCTTTTTTAACATTGTTTCAGCACCTCTGAAA
Organism: Clupea harengus; assembly: GCF_900700415.2. Lineage (NCBI taxonomy): Eukaryota > Metazoa > Chordata > Actinopteri > Clupeiformes > Clupeidae > Clupea > Clupea harengus. The sequence continues at coordinate 21,652,697 of NC_045159.1, read as the reverse complement.
ATAGGATTTTAAAAACTGGTTCTCAACAGCTGATTGAACATAAATGACTTACTGCTCAGATTGGTGTTTATTGTGAGTTTGTCCTAAAGCTGGTATAAGACTTTTTTTATCAGTTTCTTTAGTTGCTCAGTATTACTGGATAAATCTGCTACATTCAATAAATTGTTCTGACTTTTCAACAGTGAGACTATTTGTGTGTAACTTCATTCACACTCATTGTACCAGCAGAATAAGTGACATTGACTTCGAGGACAAAGCAAGTAATCTAAGTATCATTGACATTTTTTACACTTAAAGCATGGAGGATGGGTAGAATTTGGTAACACTTGAGTCTTTTAACACTTTAGACCTCGATTTAATAAATGGACAGATAATACATATGTTTGACTTGATCTAGGTAAGTAATGAAGACTGTCAACTTCTTTTGAATAATGTTTTATGAATCATAAAGCCTACTGTGTGCTGTACGCTCATGTGTTCCAGATGATATCATTATAATATTCAGTGTTAGGGTTATCTGCTGGGCAAGGGTTGAGCTGCTGCTGTTGAACAATCACACTTTGCATTTCCTTGCGTAAATTAATCTCCAGTTTCTTCTGCGAGCCGCTGAGGAGGATGAGGAGGATGAGGAGGACGAGGATGCTGAGGAGGATGCTGAGGAGGAGGATGAGGAGGAGGAGGATGAGGAGGAGGATGCTGAGGAGGAGGATGAGGAGGATGAGGATGCTGAGGAGGGTGAGGATGCTGAGGAGGATGAGGAGGATGCGGAGGATGCGGAGGATGAGGAGGAGGATGAGGAGGATGTGAAAGAAATATGCTTATATAATTATTATCATGTGTGTTAGTTTGATATTAGTTAGTTAGTTAAATGGAAGACTAAGCTCTTTCCATTGTTCTGTGAGAGGAAGTTTGGAACTGTGAAAAGAGCAGAGGAATTCAGAGGTGTCATGAAATGTTTAGGTTAAGACTGATTTATTGTTGTAGAGTCAGGGTTTTTGAGGGTCTTAGGTAAACATTCTTATCTCTGGGTAACCAGGCACGAGAGGACACAACCATGGGTGTGTCATGTCTTTGTTCTGTGAGATTTTCTGAATAAATGGTCAGGCAATTTACTCAAGGGGCAGTGATGGTTTGAACAGCGTTCTGAAACCACTGCACTCCTATTGTATGAGTGTATGTTGACGAGCGGTCTAGAACCATGCACTCCTCTTTGCCAGAGTAAAAGTTTGTTATTTGTTATATTCTTGGTTGTGTGTGTCTTAATTCTGAGGTTAATACAGTCCTGATAAAGGGTGAAATAAATCCCTGACAGAGGATGAGGAGGAGGAGGAGGATGCTGAGGAGGAGGATGCTGAGGAGGAGGATGAGGAGGAGGATGAGGAGGATGCTGAGGAGGAGGATGAGGAGGATGCTGAGGAGGATACGCTCGTCAACAGCATCGTTTAGTTTCCTTTAGTTCAGTTTGCCTCTGGGTTTGACTTGACGGCCTTGACTGGACCGGACAGCCTGCGTGGACCCCGTAAGCCTCTGATGGTGGCCTTGATAAAGCTCCATGAGCCTCTGGTGGTGGCCTTGATAAAGTGCAGGGAGCTCCTGAGGGCCCAGAATGTCGATGGCTGCCTGTCCCTCCCTCTCTCCTCTGAGTCTGTGAGCCCTGACTCAGCCGTTGTGGTGTTTCACTGTGTGTGTGTGTGTGTGTGTGTTTCACTTTCCCCCTGCCCCAGAGCAGCGAGCCCAGCCCAGCACTGGGAAATTACCTGCTGCTGAGACCTTCACATCTCAGGTTTGACACTCGCCATGTTTAAAATATGAGGAGAGGAACATGAACCAAAAAGATGTGCCTGCCTCAATGGCCACTATGGAGACAGAGCTCTCTCTCTCTCTCTCTCTCTCTCTCTCTCTCTCTCTCTCTCTCTGTGTGTAGGTGTGTGTGTGTGTGTGTGTGTGTGTGTGTGTGTGTGTGTGTGTGTGTGTGTGTGTCTTTCTCTCGGTTGAGTGAAACATTAGGGTTTCACCAAAGAGAAATAAAATACCTTGGGGTGAACATCCTGATTAAAAGAGAGAAAGAGAGAGAAAAAAGAAAGACAGACAGGAGAAAAGAGAAAAAAGGAAAAACCCAAAACCACGTGTGCATGCCGAACCCCTCATCTCATGGAGCAGTCAAGATCCTGGATCCAGGATTCAGAACAACAACAACAACAACAACAAAAATATGATGCCGTCTGACTTTGAACTTCCTGCAAAGCCGGTCTTGTGTTATCCTCCGCCACATCTCATATTGGAGCTGATTTGGAATCAGATGTGGTGTAGATCCGGTGGAGATGTGCCAGATCTGGGCCACGACAGGGCCACAGCCAGGCCAGAGCCGGGCTCTGTCTGAGAGTGAAGTTCGTAGCTTCCAGAAAGAGGGCTGTTAATGAGCGCCGGCTTTTGTGATGTCTGCTTTGAAAAAAAAGAACGGAGGCAAGAACTTGAAAGACTGAAAATGACTGTGTTGTGTGGACAGAGTCAGTGGAGCTGAAATATGGGGCTTATTTCATGTTGGGATGGTGCTCTCCTCATCAACAGCCTATTCCATGTTGGGATGGTGCTCTCCTCATCAACAGCCTATTTCATGTTGGGATGGTGCTCTCCTCATCAACAGCCTATTTCATGTTGGGAGGGTGCTCTCCTCATCAACATCAAAGAACCAAACACTGAAAAAAAATGCTTGGAATACTTGGAAGATTTACAGTTAAACTATTGGAAATATTAGCACGTTTTATCGGCCAAATTACTGTAATATATTCACTGAGTTCTACTGCTCATCTTCAGGTAGATCTTTATGGTGATTAAATTACCTGATATAAATATTATAACTTTCATTTACAGTTTCACATTGTCAGACATTAATGCATAAATGTATACAATTTCCCTATCATACCAGTAAAATCAGTGTTCATTAATTGTATTAATGACATGTAGATTGCAGTATGTTTAGCCTATGCCAGTTGGATAATTACTTCAGGTGTTGTACTGCGGTTCTGATTTCCTTGGATACATTGCAATTTAAATGCAGAACTGACACCCTGAGGCCTGGCTTCATCATGAAATGGAAAGGTTATCTGTGTGAAAGAGAGCACTTGTGCAATAGACTGAAGAAACTTGTGTGACTATGAATATGTTTACTGGTAAAATCTCTGACTGAGAAGATCTATGGATATACAAGTAATGGTTTCCTCCCATCAAATGTCAATATTTCCAATGCAAACAGAAGACATTAGAGCATCTCTAGTGGTTTTGCCGTGTAACTACTGTGTCCAGAGTGTTTCTTTGAGAATTGAAAATAACTCAACACCAAAGCTAAAAACATGACGTTTTTGTTTGAAAAACAGTCTCCTCCTGAACCAAAGACTTTTCGAGGGATCATTTTCAGCTTGAGCGGTTCCTTCTCATTTTAATTGTGCCATTTTGATTTGCGTATTCCCCCCCCCCATGCAGAAAGCCGAGGGTTCAGTTCAAAGCCAACTCATATCTCTCTCACAGCCTTTTCTCAGGGCTTTGAGACAGTTTTCCACAACAGCCAACGAGCAAAACTCCGCTTTTGTAAGAGCAAAAAGCCAACTCATGCTTTGACTGCTGAATACAGCTACTTAAACGTAAACACAGTGTTCAAATGCATAGTCATGCACGAATCAATTTAGCTTGTGTTTGCTGATAAGCCCCATTACTTTAAGAACACTGCCAAAGCAGGTCTCACTGTAAGCAAGCTAATTAGCATCACTTTACCACGACAGAACAGCCTGTATGAAAGTCTGTATGGCCGTTTTTGATAACACTGGCACTGTAGAAATGTAATGCCGCAAAGTCTGCTGGTCTGCTGTAAAGTACAAAATCTTCATTTGGGATTCCTTTGCATCAGCAGTGGCAGCATCACACCTGACTATAGCAAAAGAGCTGATGTTTTAGAGTGAAGAGGCAAAAGAGCTGATGTTTTAAAGTGAAACGGCAAAAGAGCTGATGTTTTAGAGTGAAGAGGCAAAAGAGCTGATGTTTTAGAGTGAAACGGCAAAAGAGCTGATGTTTTAGAGTGAAAAGGCAAAAGAGCTGATGTTTTAGAGTGAAGAGGCAAAAGAACTGATGTTTTAGAGTGAAGAGGCAAAAGAGCTGATGTTTTAGAGTGAAGAGGCAAGCTTTGGGAAACAGGCAAACTGTGAATGGTGACATTTTCGCATTTTAAACATATTGGCTACAGTTTGCATAATTGTGCACAGTGTATTTTTATGTCTATATGCATTTTGTATTTTTACAGTTATATATTTAGACAACAACATTTCAGTCCATCAGAGGGAACCTTTAATAATACAGTTTTAAATACAAGGTGCCATAAGCCTTCCAGCACATTTATTGAATGTCGTTGTTATTATGTGGAGAGAAACATTTCATAAATGGTTCACGCTCACAGTAGTTGTTATAATCAGTAGTGCAACAGAAGGACTCAGTAATTACAAGTTATTTCATCATACGTCTGTGGTGACATTTTAGTTTTCAATTTGATCGTACAATAAATTCAGTGCATGTTGCAATATATTTAATTTGATTCCGTGGCTCTTGTTTCACATTAACATTCTACTGTGGCAGTTGAGCAACAGGCATGACAAAAAGTTTTGCACATTGACATGCTGAAGTGAAAAGTAAGCCAAAGCAGTCACCAACCACTGACAGGAAATCACACTCTCACTTTTACTGACTTCTTTTCATCCCCCCCCCCCTCCTTCTTTTTTGTCTGTGCCATGGATCAATGGCTATTCAGATTTCCGAAAGAGGGGTGAGGTGTGTGTAGTTGAAGGACGGCCTTGAGAGTGTGAGGGCGTCGTCTGGGTTGGGCTGCTTGCACGCTTGGCTGATGACCGGCGTGTGTGTGTGTTTGTGTGTGTGTGTGTGTGGTGTGTGTGTGTGTGTGTGTGTGTGTGTGTGTGTTTGGTGGTGGTGGTTGGGGATTGGCTGTCAGTCTGACGCTTTCAGGTCAGGCCCCCCAGGACTGAGCTCTGGACTCCTTCTGTTTTCATGATAATACAGAGAGCAAAGGCCCCCCAGGACTGAGCCCTGGACTCCTTCTGTTTTCACGATAATACTGAGAGCAAGCAGGAGATACAGAGCCACCTGACACCACACACAATCACCTGCAGACATTTAACACAGGCCAAACGCACAATCACCTGCAGACATTTAACACAGGCCAAACAGTCACTACTGCCAAAAGCAACGTATGACAGCGCCAGAACTGGCTCCAGGACAGCTGGTGGCACAGGGTGGGGAAACGTTTGTTTTGTTTGTCAAAAACTATTGTCGTTGATGGTGCGGTCCGTGATGCTAATCCAACATACTTTTTGTCAAATTCAGCTAATTGCTCGTCACGGCCCTCTAAGCTGTCCGTTCTGTGTGTGTGCACTCAAGACTCCGGTGTTAGTTCATGTAGTCCTGGACTCTGGTGTTAGTTCATGTAGTCCTGGACTCTGGTGTTAGTTCATGTAGTCCGGCTCTCTACATGGGAAACAAACATAGTGGCTCATAGTGGCACTTCAGCCAATCAACACGTTGCTTTAGGAGCTTCCCTTGTGACTGCTTACCACACTGGGCTTCACACACTTTGTCCGTTCCCTTGCGACTGCTTACCACACTGGGCTTCACACACTTTGTCCGTTCCCTTGTGACTGCTTACCACACTGGGCTTCACACACTTTGTCCGTTCCCTTGTGACTGCTTACCACACTGGGCTTCACACACTTTGTCCGTTCCCTTGTGACTGCTTACCACACTGGGCTTCACACACTTTGTCCGTTCCCTTGTGACTGCTTACTACACTGGGCTTCTTGACAGCCGGGGCATTCCAGAAGAAACTGGCAGACCAGTCAAGACGAGACGGACCATCCTCATGTCAGCCATGTCAGGTGTACAGAGTACCGATATGATGTGGATGATCAGGCTGACATTCAAGTGCAAGTTGCAGCAAGGGTCATTTTCCCCAATGTAAGCGGAGCGATGGACTGCATACACACAAGGGCATCGTCTGAGGTGGCATTTGACTTCGTTAATAGAAAGCATTCTCATTCCATCATCGTGCAAATGATCTGTCATGCTGAAGTGTGACTGACTAGCGTGGCCTGCCTCAGCTCATGTTCATTTATCCCAAGGTGACAGGAGTCGAGGGTGGAGAGGAGGTGGAGTATGGTGGTGAGGAGGTGGAGTGTGGAGGTGAGGAGGTGGAGTGTGGTGGTGACAGGAGTCGAGGGAGGAGAGGAGGTGGAGTGTGGTGGTGAGGAGGTGGAGTGTGGTGGTGAGGAGGTGGAGTGTGGTGGTGAGGAGGTGGAGTGTGGTGGTGAGGAGGTGGAGTGTGGTGGTGAGGAGGTGGTGTGTGGTGGTGACAGGAGTCGAGGGCGTAGAGGAGGTGGAGTGTGGAGGAGAGGAGGAGAGGAGGTGGAGTGTGGTGGTGAGGAGGTGGAGAGTGGTGCTGACAGGAGTCGAGGGCGTAGAGGAGGTGGAGTGTGGAGGAGAGGAGGAGAGGAGGTGGAGTGTGGAGGAGAGGAGGAGAGGAGGTGGAGTGTGGTGGTGAGGAGGTGGAGAGTGGTGGTGACAGGAGTCGAGGGAGGTGAGGAGGTGGAGTGTGGTGGTGAGGAGGTGGAGTGTGGTGCTGACAGGAGTCGAGGGAGGTGAGGAGGTGGAGTGTGGTGCTCATGCGCTTCATTTCTTGTTGATCAGGATGTACAGAGAAAAGGTGTGGGAAATATTGCCTGCACACAGTTTCACACATCTGAATTTTTTGTGGGTATGCAGCTTTCCAGCTTGGTGCACACACTTTATTTGAGTATGAATTGTACGACCCTGGAGTCTGAGAGATACTACTAGAGCTGCCATGTGTTTTGGAGTTGTGGAGTTCACTTGTGGGAACAGCAAACAGAAAATGAATGATGCCCAATTAGATGTTTATAATGAAGTATGAAATACATCATTATCCAGACTAAGACAAACCCCACTCAGAATCATTTCACAAAAACAACAGCAGCAACAACAACAACAAACAGAAGAAGGGAAGAAAATAAAGACACTTTGATCACAATAATAACACAAACAATAATAACACAAACTCAGTACAAGATTCATAAACAGCACAATAATTACACAAACTCAGAACAAGATTCATAAACAGAAAACAGTTACATAAGAAGGTAGCATGTCCATGTGGTAATTCAATCTAATTAAAATAAGTTGAATCACAAGGTGGGGTAAAAATGTTTTGCCAGTGATGATCCTTCCTTTATTTATTTGGTCCTATTAAGACATAATTGTGTTGGAAAATATTCTTTACTTTAAAACAATTTTACTATGTCCCTTGCTATTGCAGCCAAGAGAAGATGCTTTCACTTCGCATGCAATACATTTGAAATTACATTTTACAATTTTAGGTTATTTAAAATTAATTGAAACATTTTTGGAGGTTCTACATTATTGTGAAAGCCCATTTCTGACCATCAGTTGACAGTGGACAGTGGAACTCAGATTGTAGTTAGGGTCAGTCGACACTTAGTTGAGAGTCGGAGTCTGTTGCATTTAATGTACTGACTGCACTGCACCGTGTCCATAACTGCCTATGACAATAAAGTCTTACATTTAGACACGAGAGGAAGGGAGCAAAATTGATCCATAAAAGAGTCTGCCTTGGAAAAGAGCCCTTTCCTCCTGGCTGCCTATCTGTCAGTCTCAGACATATGTGTCCCATGGCATGAAGCTGCATGAGGGTTTGGGAGGTGGCAGGGGACGGGGGGGGGGGTTATGAAGCTGAAATCTCTGTCCCCTCGGCTCAGAGTGATCCCCTCTGACGGAAGCGTCTATATGAAGGTCACTCAGCAGCCCAAACACTTTCAACCAGTTTTCTTTTCTTTTGCACGCCCCAGAAAAGGCACAAGCAACAACAGGGGGCAGGCAGAATATCTCAGCAGAAATGGGGTATTTTTCTCTCATTTTCTGAATAGGATCCACTCTTGTGTGCACACAATGCATACTGAGAAATACATTTACTTGGCATTCACTTGTCCTCAAAATCTGCAAAGTGTGAGACAGTGAGTGAATGATAGTTTGCATGTTTTGTGTGCGTGTTTGTGTGTGTGTGAGTGTGTGTGTGTGTGTGTGTTTCTGCAGTCTGTATGAATGTGCCATATTGTTATAGGACATATTGTATATCTTTGTGTGTCTTTTGGGGCTGCCAGGATAGATGTGGGCATTTTGTAGTGGGTCATTATGGAAGAACTCTCTGTTCCATCTCTAATATGCTGAGGCTCATCCCTGTGTTAGCTGGCAGACAGGATTGCGTAAGCTTTCGCAATCCCTTCCTATCACCAGAGGCCACGAGGATGACAGTCTTTTGGCTGGAGAGAGAGAAAGGGAGAGAGAGAGAGGGAAAGGGAGAGAGAGAGAGGGAGAGGCATAAAAAAACATCTCTCTTCAAAGGGGAATTGACTCTTTTGGAAAGTTGACAGACCTTGCTTTTATGTGCATTTTGTAAATTTATGTGCCTTTTGGTATTAATATTTTAGTAGCTCTGATCTTTTTGTTAGTTTCAACCCCATTTAAACCAGCTTAGACTGCCTCTTTTACATGACAAACGCAGTGAAATGTTGGTTGCCATCATCAGAGATTTCAAATGTCTTTATGCATTATGCAGTATTATGTCCAAAATAGCACACAAATATCAGACTGTGTACAACCGGGTCACACCTTTATTGCCTTCTATTAACATCTTTATTACAACTTAATTGAACCTTAATAGCTATCATATTCTAATATTCATTTGATATTCTATGATTCTGCCTAAAGGTTCTTACTGTGGACGTATTAGAACAAGAACAAAAAAGCTATCAGGCTAATCTTTGGTGATGATTTCAGCTTGTCTCATTGGCTGCCCACTCTGCTGTTAATAGTGGGGAATCTCAAATTATGGCCATGGAACTGCTTATGACATTCCTCATGTATAACCAGCCTGGCTCACTGGGAAGTGGCTTCCTTTCTGAAGACTTAGTATTGAAAATAGAAAAATAATACCAAAATAAAACCATTGCTGTGAGTGTATTGTGCTTTGTCTGTTCAGTCATCCAACTGTGTTAGTGTTAGTAACGCACTGTGTTAGTGTTAGTAACTCACTGTGCCACAGGGTTAGTAACGCACTGTGTTAGTGTTAGTAACGCACTGTGTCAGTGTTAGTAACGCACTGTGCCACAGGGTTAGTAACGCACTGTGTTAGTGTTAGTAACGCACTGTGCCACAGGGTTAGTAACGCACTGTGTTAGTGTTAGTAACGCACTGTGCCACAGGGTTAGTAACGCACTGTGTTAGTGTTAGTAACGCACTGTGCCACAGGGTTAGTGTTAGTAACGCACTGTGTTAGTGTTAGTAACGCACTGTGTTAGTGTTAGTAACGCACTGTGCCACAGGGTTAGTGTTAGTAACGCACTGTGTTCGTGTTGCCACAGGGCTTTCAGGTTACCTGACCTACAGAGGAGGACTAGTGACACCTACTTTATCTGTTGTTCACTAATGGCATAGTCAATATTCATCTCGCGTCCGTGATCCACAGTCTTAAATTATCACTGCTGTAGGCTAAAAGCTCTCATGGTGTGCTGGCTAGGACTACGAGTCTTACATCTATTTACGAGTTCATCTATTCACTTTTACAGATAATTACACAATCTAATTATGTACGCATTAATCAGTTGTAAATGATTCACAACACTTGATAATGACAAAACAATAGGTCATGCTCTAGTGGCGACTGCACACCTGCAAAATAAGCCATTTTTAAATAAATAAATAAATACCAGACATTGATGTGTTCAGCCACTATATGAGTGTGAACACTTTGAAGTCACAGCCTCCCTCTCTCCAACATGACAAACACTCTGTTCTCTGCCTCAGAGTCCCTTGGTGGGACCGATGCAATCCACCGTAGAGGCCGTCCACCTCGAGGTCACAGAATCTGCTGATCCGCACTAATGTGTGTCCTGTCCTCCGCGTCCCAAGGCCAGAGAGGTGTGTGTGTGTGTGTGTGTGTGTCCTGTCCTCAGCGTCCCAAGGCCTCGCTGTCCTTGTTCATGCAACCTTCCAGAACAAGGAAGGCCACCCCTAAGGAGTTTCTTTTTTTTTTTGGCAGATGTCTTTGTGCCAAGGTCCTGGTGGAGCTTACTTTATGTGTATTGTTGTGGAGCTTATTTGTTTTTATTTGTTTGTACTTTTTGCCCATATTTGACAGTGTTTTTTGACAGTGTTTTGACTTAAAAAAAAGTATTAATTAAAAAATTATGACTTTATTCTTGAAACCTCCACTACATTTGTTTTTCTTCACTGCCCTGTTACGCCACCATATGGCAACATGAGTAGTAGAGTAGCTGCAGACTGACAGTATGCTCATCTCCTGGCTTTGCTAATGCTAACGGCATCCATCACCAAGTGACAGCCTTGAGCTGTGATTCCCTGGCATTACTGTTGAGGGGAACAGAGTGGTGTTTTCCTGTTCCTCAGCTTATGGAGAACGGCGATAATATCCCCAAGCACTGAACTGTTTTAGCATTGAGCAGACACTTTTATCCAAAGCCACTTGCAGTACAGATATACATTTTTGTTGTGTCATTTCATGTGCGTTCTGTGGGAATGAAACCCAAGACCTTGGTGTTGTTAGCACCTTACTTTACCAGTCGCTCTGCCAGTCGAGCCACAGGTACATTCCTGAAAGGTACAACTCACCTGCAGTGTCTTTGATAGAAAGTGTCTGCGAAATGAGGAAATCTAAATGGAAATGGAAAACAACATCTTTCATTTATTTTGCAGCTGTGTGTGCTGTTGGCTTTGTGTTAAAGCATGCAGCACTGCCACGCCAAACATGTCCCCAAACCACACTTTGTGTGTGTGTGTGTGTGTGTGTGTGTGTGTTTTTGTGTATGTGTGTGTCTGTGTGTGTGTGTGTGGTCCGCAGGGACGTTTCAAAAGATGTTTCTGCATTTTGAGCTTTTGGACGTTGTGCAGCTTCTATAATGCTCAGTTTGTAACACTTGTGAGTCTGTGTGTGTGTATGTGTGCGTGTGTGAGTGAGTGTGTGTGTGTGTTTGTAACACTACTTTGATGTCTGTTGTGGGGTTTGAAGGGCGGAATTTGTACACAGAGCACAATGTGAGCTATTCCCTTAAAAGTGACACTATTATATTTACATTTAGTCATTTAGCAGACGCTTTTATCCAAAGTGACGTACAAGGAAACTGCATTTTTACATCAGGAGCAGTTAGGGGTTCAGTGTCTTGCTCAAGGACACTTACACACATGGTAAGGAGGAGTGGGGGATCGAACTAGCAACCTTCTGATTACTAAACGACTCCTGTACCACTGTCGCCCCAGTATATTATATAGCATAGCCGTGAATAAAAAGGCACTGGGAAATGCTGGCACAAGGAAGGAAGAAGAATACGCAAACTACAGCCATATCTCTTTAAAATATACTGGTCTCCATGGGAACTAACACTTACCATTCAACTGACACTTACCATTCCAGTGTTAGATACACACACACACACACACACACACACACACACACACACACACACACACACACACACACACACACACACACACACACACACACACACACACACTCACTCACACACTCTGTGGTTAGTGTGTCCTGCATCCAAGAGAACCCGGTAAGATCACTTAAATGAATATTAAATAGCTCACTCTGTCACAACAATTTACCCCACAAGTTTTGGTAGTGTAACAGTGAGGTCTACTGCAAGAATGCTCCGAGGGTTAAAAAAGGCTACGAGGAACACCTGCCAATTCGTCTCCCTTCAGATTGGTCCAAATCTAGCCGGAAGGCGGGGGGGAAGAATGGAGCCAAAATTAAATTTGGTGGAAATCCCAGCAGGTCAGCTTCACCATGGTGGCACGCTAGCAAACACATACACACACTAGCGAATACACACACACGCTAGCGAACACACACACGCTAGCGAACACACACACGCTAGCGAACACACACACACGCTAGCGAACACACACACACGCTAGCAAACACACACACGCACGCTAGCGAATACACACACGCTAGCGAACACACACACACACTAGCGAATACACACTGACCAATCATGTGTGAAGCCCGCTGTGCTGTTAGTCCCCTCCCACCACACCTGTGTGTCTCCTGCAGGGCCCATCATTATGAAGAGGCGCGTGGGCAGAACGACCGACGAAAGAGCAACCATCACTTTCAATGAGTTGCCATGACACCCGGTAAGATCACTTCCCACAGGTGCAGCCTCTCCAAATGCAGCCCCGGGTGGAGCTCTCGATGCGCTCGAGTGTGTGTTTTTAAACACAGCCAGCTGTGTGAATAAATAACCACCTCACGTCAGCCCTATTACGTCAATGAAGAGTTCCATGAACCCACTCATAATCCAGATCATTTTCTCCTGGCTGTATTCACAAAACATAGAATATAACAGCTGCAAGGCTGTACTGGTTGTTCTGTAACATTGCTCTGCTGAACTCAATGTCAAAACACATTTGTGGTGAAGAGAGGACAGAAATGTCAAATATTGTGATCATGTGATGGGTAAGCACATTAACAGGGAATAATACAGGGGACAATACAATGGAATAATACAATGGAATAATAGAGGGGAAGCATGTGATCATGTGATGGGTCAGCACATTAACACAGGGAATAATACAGGGGAATCATGTGATCATGTAGTGGGTAAGCACATTAACACAGGGAATAATACAGGGAATAACACAGGGAATGTGTAACCTGAAGATATTACTGTAAATGGGATTATTCCCACTCCGCCTATAGCCTCAGACTGA
>NC_045159.1:21599815-21634815 GCF_900700415.2 Clupea harengus | reverse complement strand
AGGGTTAAAGTGGTACAGTGGACCCCTTATAGAGTTTGACCAGGGTTAAAACCATCTTGGACTAGGTGCCTGTGAAGTGACCCCTTATGGAGTTTGGCCAGGGTTAAAACCATCTTGGACTAGGTGCTGTGAAGTGACTCATACCCCTCATGGAGTTTGGCCAGGGTTAAAACCATTTTGGACTAGGTGCTGTGAAGTGACCTCTTATAGAGTTTGGCCAGGGTTAAAACCATCTTGGACTAAGTGCTGTGAAGTGACTCATACCCCTTATGGCGTTTGGCCAGGGTTAAAACCATCTTGGACTAGGTGCTGTGAAGTGACTCCTTATGGAGTTTGGCCAGGGTTAAAACCATTTTGGACTAGGTGCTGTGAAGTGACCCCTTATGGAGTTTGACCAGGGTTAAAACCATCTTGGACTAGGTGCTGTGAAGTGACCCCTTATAGAGTTTCGCCAGGGTTAAAACCATCTTGGACTAGGTGCTGTGAAGTGACTCATACCCCTTATGGAGTTTGACCAGGGTTAAACCCATCTTGGACTAGGTGACTGTGAAGTGACCCCTTATGGAGTTTGACCAGGGTTAAAACCATCTTGGACTAGGTGCTGTGAAGTGACCCCTTATAGAGTTTGACCAGGGTTAAAGTGGTACAGTGGACCCCTTATAGAGTTTGGCCAGGGTTAAAACCATCTTGGACTAGGTGCAGTGAAGTGACCCCTTATAGAGTTTGGCCAGGGTTAAAACCATCTTGGACTAGGTGCTGTGAAGTGACTCATACCCCTTATGGAGTTTGACCAGGGTTAAACCCATCTTGGACTAGGTGACTGTGAAGTGACTCATACCCCTTATGGAGTTTGACCAGGGCTAAAAGCTCTGAAAGGTTGAATGGCATGACTTGGGATGCTAACAACTATAATGTTGCTGACAACCATGTAACTCTGAAATACAGCATTACCACAATGGGCTGTGGGCCCAGTCTACGAAACATGCACAGCCCAAAAACTCATGTCAAACTTCACCAGTACTGTAAACAAACAAACAAAAGCCTAAAACCTCCTGTAAAACCGTTTTGTAAAACAGACAAAATAAAGCTTTCTTATGAAGTTGTTTGATAATCATTACACAACCTTTACACTAGCCTGGATGCCAGACGAACTTAGCCCCGCCCACAACATTTTAGGTCGGGAAGTTCGGTCTGGCATCGCTCCATTGGGGAGAAACAAAAATCTGTGAGGAGATAGATAGACCAATCAAATTGTCAGGGCGGGCTTTATACGATGATGGACAGATGATCAACCGTAACGTAATCAACCACATCACCAAAGAGCGTTTGGGTTGAATTGAGTTTTCAAAAAACATGGCACATGATATCCCATGTGGAGACCAAGTTCCAGTCTGAATTGCCACATTGCCACAGGGTGAGTGACAGGTGTGTGGGATCAGGTGAATGTGTAATCGGGTGTGTGCCAGGTGTGTGGGATCAGGTGAATGTGTAATCGGGTGAGTGCCAGGTGTGTGGGATCAAGTGAAAGTGAATGAAGTGCAGCTGCATGCGATAAGGGGTTTGTGAAGGTTGTAGCGGAGGTCTGTGAGTTGAAGCTGGAAGTGTAGGAGTCGGAGGGTGCGTGGCCAGAGCAGGGTTCAGCGCAGCTGGACACTAGCATTATTATATATATAAAAAACACTAATTATCATTACTGAGGGGCCACATCCAGTTGTAATATTGATCAATTGATATTGATATTGATCAGACAGATTACAGAACTACGCTGAACTATAGTCATCGTCTGATATGTGTACTGACTGAATTGTAATACATAGTTTGTGACTGTTTGAGATGAGATAATGGATTCAGCTCCTACTCTCTATAAATCTTCTGGTGCAGTTGCAGCAGTACTGCAGTGTGCTGCGTGCGTAGGGTGCGAGGGGGCCAGGCATCTGGGGGTTTGTACTCCTTAAAGGACTGACTGTGGCGTCCAGATAAGACATTATTAATGTACACACATGCAGTACCCTCCACAATTATTGGCACCCCCGGTAAAGATGAGAAAAAAGGGTTATGAGAAATATACCTTTTGGTGAATTTGCTTAATCACACACTGAAATAATAAGAAAAATCCGACCTTTAATTTGAGTAAATATATTCTGAGAAAGCAAAGTCCCTCATCAAGAAATACATTATTTTGAACGAATTCACATGTGCATCGTGCACATTCTTCACCATGGGACAGATAAGAGAACACACCGATCAAATAAGGGGAAAATGTGTTGACCTTCACAAGTCAGGAAATGACTATAAAAAAGAACTACTCGACTGAAAATGCCCATGTCTACCATATCATGCATTGCATAGACTACTGTTCCCCACGCGGACTTCCTATTGGGGCTAGCCAATTACTCAATCACTTTTGACCTGGATAATTACCTGGACAATTATTCCCCAACCTATCTACGGGATCGAGGGGCAAACAGGAGGGGTATAAGAAGAGGAAGCTGTAGACTTAAACGGCGGGGGACAGCGAGACGGTGACAGACTAACCGAACTGGGCTGCAACTGGAAGAGGCAGACGTTACAGAGATTCGCAATCGCTGGATATTTAATGCCCACATTTCCAGGGCCAAAGGGACGTAAGATTGCCTTCATAGTTGGAACGCTCCATTGTTGTTGGGTACGTGGCCTGCTTTGTCTTGATTCCTTGCTCTGCTATCCGAGGTTTGCTGGTTGCCGATTCCAGAGTGGAGAAACTACACTGACGTTCCATTGGAACCAGAAGCCAACGACGTGAAAGACTCAACGTTCACAATACCCAGCATAAAGGGAAGTAGATTTGCCATCCTGATACTTATGTCCTTGTGTTGTGTTGTGTATTGGCTTGGACGAGTCTTGATTACTTGTTTTTGCTGTGGTGTATGTGGCTGCCAGTTCCGGGAGGCCGCGACTGACATCACTGGGAATCCCCGGGGAATCCCATCGTCTTGAGGGGGCGTCGCCCACGACATCACACCAAGCTCTCTACACTGGACAGATCACAACCCGGATTTACTGCAAATGGCCCACTGTTGACTAGGACGGCTTGTGACTGGACTATCTTGTGGAGATTGAATGGATTTAAACCTGCTTTTAACACTTCAATTATCATTAACTTTTTTATACAAAATAAAAAATGTTTTATACATATCTCTTGTGGCACTTCTGTGTCCTGGGCATTTGTCAATTCGAGGGGAGTGGTTGCGAGGTTACAAGGGCCATACGGCTGACAATAACCCCACTAACCTAATAAACCACAAATGTAATAGAAAATCTGCACTTTTTAAATTTAATAATCCCACAAGCGTAATACGTTCCCACAAATGTGCTGTTGCATTCCACAACTCATTATTATGGAGGAAGTTATTAGGTTTTATGGAAGGCTAATTTCTTTTGATTACATCTCATGTAATACATCACTAGGTATACTTACACTATAGTGAAATTCTACATGTTATGTCAGTTCTGTCGGTTGTGAGAATCACCATCGAATGGAATTTCCTGACCATATAATCCCTTTTCTAGATTGATTGAGAGTTACGTGTATTAGGTCAGGATATGTCAAGCTGAGAAGGAATCAATTCTTATTGTGTGTGTGCATGCATGAGATCCTCCTCACTGGATTTAAAGGAGCCATCGTATGCCCATTTTTCCACAAGTTGATATGGTTCCTTGGGGTCTTAATGAAATGTTTGTAACATATTTTGGTCAAAATACCACAAGAATCATTTGAAACGGCACCCTTTTTACCCTGTCAAAAACACCTCCCCACAGATTGACCTGTTTTGAGTGCCTGTTCCTTTAAATGCTAATGAGCCAGTTCCCCCCTCCCCCCTCTCCCCCTCTCCCCTCCCCCCTCCTCCACGAGATGCGCTCGCCTAGCTGTTGCCTGCCCAGATAGCCATTACCTTTTTAGAAATATGGCTACTGCAGATGAAGATAGCGTTGTGCAACCATATCGTTTTGAACAGTGGCGGCTCCTGAAAAAATTCTCAGGGGGGGCAATTTTTTTTATAATGATTAAGGCGACCCATTCAGTAAGTACATTAAGTTAGCTGATTAACTCATACAGCAATACCTTTTTGTCCACTATTGGCAGCACACAACAGTAATATGTCCCCTCTTGCTACATAGCTAGAGTAGCAAGTTACAGGTGGAAAGCTATAGAAGAAAGTTGCATCCAGGAGCCTTCATAAGCAAACATGATGTGGCTCCACATTAAATTATCCCACTTTTTCATTATCCACGTGTCTCAAATGTTGTATGATGTAACATAGCTTAACAGGACACATGATATGTCCAGTAACATCATAAAGAAGGGGTAACATAAGTCAAAAACAACAATATTTATTGACTGATCTTGAAAGTATTGGCTTACAAAAGCAAAATAAGTCATCACATAAAAAATTATTCAGTGTTAGTGCAAGAAGCGAACTGTGAAACACACTGTAAAACCTATGAAAAGTGACAGTGGTATATGAAATACAGACCGCATTAGCCACGCGATTTTCTTTCGTTCCAATTCTTGGATGTAGGATTTCCCTCCCTTTGTAGAAACCTGTTGAATGGATACATTTGGTCTAGGAAGTCCTAATTGTTTTGTTGTCAATTTATCTTCATTAGTAAGCCGACTAAAAAGGAGTTTCTGTCAAAGAGCGAATCGAGTTATTGCACTGGACAGGGCAGCCATCTTGACAGAATATGCCTCCGTCGAAGCTGTATGACGTTCGTATAGGCTTTTACGTCCACTACTTATGACAAGACCAGGAGGGGCGAGCCCTCCCGGAAGCCATAGAGAATGCATTGAGAGCTCTGTTTTGTGAAAAAAATGGATTTAACATGGGAGTCAATGGGAGAGGTCTGGGGCGATTTTCATTTCGCCCCAAATCGCCCCAGAAGGGGTGGGGCCATTTGAAGCACGACTTTAGGCTGACTGAACGACTGTTACCTGATTCGACAATGACATACAGAGACAGATCAGACGGTCTAGTGGTAGAATCCGACAGAAAAAAAAATATTACATTTAAATTTACGTGTCATTTACGCGACTTACAAGGATATTGCGTTTATACATAAGGAGTTTTTTTTTTTTTTTTTTTCCCCTAGGCAGTGCGTCGCCCCAATCGCCCTTATGGACGAGCCGCCCCTGGTTTTGAACCAGAGTCAGACCCTGAACAAGAAGAGGCTCCCAAACAAGTTCGAGAAGTTAGGGCTCAACAGGACGTTTCTGAATGGTAAGTTACCTTTGTCACTTCTACATTTTTTGTTTGTTTGTACATTGGCTAAGGTCTCACAGTCTTGTTAGCGGTTTTGAGAGCATAGTGGTGCTAGAGATTCGAGATACGTGAATAATTTGTGCATGTATGAGTATGTAGCAAATACAGTGTGTTTATGTAAGTACTGTTTGTGTAAATGCAAGTAACGGGAACGCCATAAAGATATAAATACTACATGAGTAAAGTTCCATCTGTAAACTAAAGTGTTATCTGACAACAGTAATGGACCAAGCAGGTTGTAGTGGCTAAAGTTCCCTTCTTGTTATCAGGAATTCATTTTCAACATATTCATTCACCTAACCACTCTAGACGGAAAGAACGAGTCTCTACGCGTGTTTAGTGCGTTTAACAACGGTAGAAAACAGTGTTTTCGCTCCGTCTTTACTGAATACTGAACAATGAAATAAATCGCACAGTTCTTATACACTCCATCAATGCGCGAGCAGACTACGTCGTAGCTCACTACCACGCGCACTCCAAAGCAACTCTTATGTCCCATGCATATCTGGTTATTCTAAGCAATGCATGTACACTAAACATATATTAAACTGAAATGCAAAACTATAAAATAAAATTATGCAATCATTATAATGAGCAATCACTAAATATGAATCTAAACAACATAATATCTTAATCTGAGTCTAAATTACAATGTGGAAAATGGCACTAACACAGATGTAGAACATAACGTAACGTGTTTACTTCCGTTTATTAGCGTTCAAACATTGTTTTCTCATTATATCGTTGTATTTGTCAACTTGTGTCTGTAATCGTAACACAACATTCAAATACACTTCACCTGCAATGTTGTCACTTTTTAAAACTTCTTATCTATACAGGCGTATTTGTGCCAAGTGTGAGCAAATGCCTACAGAGCCTGAGAATGGATGCTGCAGGGAGATGCCACAGGTAAAATTATTTGTGAATGACATGGTAATTATGCAGTCATCTTGTTTTATATTCCATGATACTTAAACTTTCAATATTCAAGGTAACAAGAAGACTACTGCAGCTTCCAAACCAACCAACGTGCATCATCCGGGACTTTTAGCTGTGTGATTGAATGTGTTCTCACTACAGAATGCATTCGACATCTATAGAGCAGACTATGGGCCTTATGTCTAAGGGGAATATAGCAGTAAGTTGTTTTGTTTTTTATGCATGAGTCATCAGTGATTTCTGCTATACAAATATAACTGGGGAAGAAAATACAATAAATGAATCTTCCCTCTGTCTTACTTTGCTTACTGCTCATCTTGCATGTGTCAACTGTTGACATGTTACATACCAAAACTGTTTCTATAGACTTGCTTCAAAGAATGCCACAGAGCTTTTTAAACATAGTTATTAAATGTACTGGCTAGTACATGGGTAATAAATACAAAAAAGACCAATTATAATAAAAACATTGATTACAAAATCACACTTTGTGCCATCAGTAGCCATACTGTTAACAAAGGAAGACTCAATAGATGCGTGTCACCATTTATTCTCTAAATACAATGTAAACTTTGCTCCGACGTTACAGGTATTTGGTGTACAGAAGCTTTGTTAGCTGGTCTTGGGGCTTTTTGGGACGGAGAATCTGGGTGGTCCTGCTCTCCTGCTTCAGATGCTGCTTTGGAGGATCTGTCTGACAGGCCACATGATGTAGCCTAGGACACTGTTCAGATGTTCTTCCTTAACCACAAGAGCAGCAATGTTATTCATGTTTTTTCCTGAATGTAATAAAAGGAAAATACTCCATACTGTAAATAAAATGTCATCTCACTGACCATTATCCTTGCACTGCAATGCATGAAACATGAACTAAAAGCCAACACATCTCTAGCATTTGAAGAAATGTTGTATTCCATTACACCTAATATCAGTTTCACAACACAGAAAAGTAGGTACAATAACATTGGCATACTACCAACCCGGCATTTTTCTCATAAATCATTATGAAATAATCATACAGTGAACAGTATTTTTAACTTGTGCTGTACTATACACAAAACCCTCAAATGACCCAGTGACAAACTGTTTTGGTAACTGCAGGTGAGTCTAAGCTGCTTATCAAGTCGTTTATGAATGATGAAGACACAATGGTGAAGACACAAGGTGAAGACACAATGCCAACCCATACCAGTTAGGGTGGTGAAGACACAATGCCAACACATACCAGTTAGGCTGCTGAAGACACAATGCCAACACATACCAGTTAGGCTGCTGAAGACACAATGCCAAGACATGGCAGAGGAAACTCTCAGTATGGTTATTAGACACACAGTGAATTCACTCAGTTCATTCTGATGAACTACTTTTGTCGCTTTTTACAACTGTGACAAAACATTTCAAAACTGACAATAACAATAGGCGACCTCTGATCTTTGCTGTTTGGCCCCAAGCAGGGAGTGTGTGTGTGTGTGCTGTGGGGTTTGGTTACAGTGCCTTTAGGGAGAGTGTGTGTGTGTGTGTGTGTGTGCTGTGGGGTTTGGTTGCATTGCCTCTAGGCTCATAGTGTCTCTGAGTTGTTGAGTGTAGTTTTAAAGATGCATTGAGGAAGAGTGTGACTGTGTGCTTTAGCTGAAGGTCCAAATGTGGTTCACTGAAATGTAAATACGTCACAAGGGACCAATTTAAACCACAGCAGGGTCCTTTTCCTTTAAGAGGGCATCAATCTGCCAAGTCTGCACTCACAGTGGCCACTCATAAACCAGGAAAGAAATGCTCTGGGGACCGAGGCATGTTAGACTTTTTTAGGTAGTCTGACATGCCTTGATGTTTTTTTTATATTTCCTCTAACTAAAAACATTGATGCACAAGTGGCATATAAGTAAAAGATTAAAGGTTTCTGGGGGTGTTCTTTTCATGACTCTAGGACAAAAACTTGCAGAGCTTTAAAGGCGTATTGGCAACAAGAACTAAAAACGAAATATCCCTCCAGATGGATAGAGTCCCCAGAGGGTTTAAGTCAGTAAAGTTAATGGTTTGCCCATTTGAATCATGAGCTTATTAATGGAAACTTTTTATAACCTAAACTTTATTTTTATGTAACTGTTTTAAACTTTAAGTGATTTCTCAGAGTAAAATAATAATTTCATGTGAGAGGCAACTCCGTGGCTGATTTTCCTTGGCCTTGGTGCGAATGTCTCGAGGCCAGTAGGCTAGTCTCTCTTCTTTGTAGTAGGGCATGTGTGAAGCCTTTGAAGCCTCTATGAAAGACCATACCGACCCTTAGATCTCAGGTGCAGACCAAGGAACTTATCCTGCCTGATGGCCCCTGGGTATCCTGCAGTCATCCTACTGTGGTTCGCCTTAGAGGTGTACAGAGATGCCGTTATCTGTATCTGTTGTATCTTTATGTAACCGACAAAATGATCTGTCTCTGTCTCTGTATCTGTATCTGTATTCGGAGAGAGAAGACCGGAAGTGGGCGTGGTTCACACTGGAAGCCACGTTAAATCTGGAACTAAACAAAGTTTTATGACCTGTCTGAACCCCACCACCCCTTTAACTGGAGTACATTCAACAATCAGAAA
Organism: Clupea harengus; assembly: GCF_900700415.2. Lineage (NCBI taxonomy): Eukaryota > Metazoa > Chordata > Actinopteri > Clupeiformes > Clupeidae > Clupea > Clupea harengus. The sequence continues at coordinate 21,625,991 of NC_045159.1, read as the reverse complement.
ATGAAAATGTATTTAGACATCGAATGGAAATGAATATAGAAACTATTTACAGTGACGATATGTAGACAAATATCCTTCAATTGAGGGGAGTAATCTTAAATTCCAATGATGTTGTGTTCATGTTTCTTGTTGTGTTAACGTTACTGTAGTTCACTAGGGAAAGGTGATTTACTGGTCCATTGTTTCAACACTTGTTGCTGTTACTTGAACTGGTCTGTTTAAATAACCATGAAAGACTTGGTGGGGTGTTAGTGGACGTCGAAATTCAATAAAACCTATGACTGATACATACAGCTGTTACATGTTAAACGATGATTATTGACTGAAATACAAGGGAAATGTAGTTTTTTTTAGTATTTTACACAGATAGAAGCTACAGGTCCTAATCCTAATTTAGATGTGTAGGCTACAGGGGTGTCACTCCAGCCTTTTCTCTCATTGGCTCCCGTTCATGACACCCCTGTGATAGCCTGGAACGGTTAGCTCTAATTGGCTCCCGTTCATGACACCCCTGTGATAGCCTGGAACGGTCAGCTCTCATTGGCTCCTGTTCATGACACCCCTGTGATAGCCTGGAACGGTCAGCTCTCATTGGCTCCCGTTCATGACACCCCTGTGATAGCCTGGAACGGTCAGCTCTCAGCCTGCTACCTGCTGTGCTCCGATTGGTGCAGGTGACTACAGAATACAGTATAGCGATCACTTTTCAACAAGGAGTAGGAGATGAAACGACTAGTCAGTGGAATCAAAAGCCCTATGTTGCAAACAGAAAGGGCATTTTGTGGCCATCCACAATGATATGAATTGATTTGATGAAACATAATGGCTGATAGTGCCATAATGTCATGTAAATTATTTTTCTGAATAATTACGAGGAACTATCGGTTTCCATCGCATTATTTGTAGTTTCCCAAGTAACGTATTCTTATTTAGGTACATCCTTTGACAGCCAACCTAGAGAACACAGGATTGAGGTGTACTACATAACTCTCTCTCACAATGTGTATGGTATATGTATTTAATACACGGCTCAATGTGTATGTTATATGTATTTATTACACGGCTCAACGTGTATGTTATATGTATTTATTACACGGCTCTTCAGAATGCAACAGAATGTTCCATTGATTTGAATGAGCCATCCCAACGTTCGGAGGTCCGATATCTCTTTATAATGACCGCTGCAAAAAACATTCAGCGGAAGCTTTTGTGCTTCTGATTTGCAGCTTTCATATCATTCTGCCAGTAGGCCATTAACTTATCGTAATGAAAATTCATTGTAACTTGAAGTCAGCAAGTAATGCTTGCACCTAATGCTTGCACCTGAAAGTTCTATTTGTGTGAATAAATATTTTCTCAGCATAAGCCACGAAATGACAACAAAATCACTTAAAAGAGATATTTTGGAGGAATGTCATCTTGCCAAGGAAACGTTTAATAAGCACTGATCATCGGTGTCCTGTTTGTCCTGTCGGGATTTATTTTCTGATACTGACCGGAGGACTATGAACTATCCCTTACGTAAGAAATACACCCACCCCCCCTCTCTTTCAGGATCCCACACTCTTGTCATTGAAATATAATATGTGGGTATGTGAGAATATCAAATCTCTCTCTCTCTCTCTCCCTCTCTCTCCCTCTCTCTCTCTCTCTCTCTCTCTCTCTCTCTCTCTCCTCTCTCTCTCTCTCCATGCTAACTCTTGATATGAAATATACAAACAACACCAGACCCAGGCCTCATCCTGCTGGCATTTATGAATGAAATTCAAAACAAACTCAACCAAAGTACACATACATATTGTCACGCTCCAATTTCAAACAGGCACAGGCAAACAGACACAGACACAGACACAGACACAGACACAGACACAGACACACACACACACACACACACACACACACACACACACACACACACGCCTTCAATGGAAGTCTTCTCCCAACTGTCTTGCAATGCTTTCATTTACCCCCCCCCCCTTCCACAAACCCAGCCTCCTTCCCCCTGTCTCTGTCTGCCTGTCTGGAAAATGAAGCTCTGTGAGTCTATTCTTAGCCCTCACGTTCCCCCCAACCAGCTCTCCCGTGCCTCAGTGAGGATCCTATGAGCAGTGATGGGGAGGCATTAGGACATTTGCAAAGCTAATGAGAAGCAACAGTGACAGACGGCCGCACCATGAGTTCACCACCGACCCTGTTTAGCCCAGACTCCCGGCAGACCATCTCACCACCTCTTTACATGATCACATCACATCAAAGTTGCCAGATGCAACCTGGCTGCCTGTTAAGCCACATAAGAGAAAGAAAGTGTGTGAGTGTGTGTGTGTGTGTGTGTGTGTGTGTGTGTGTGTGTGTGTGAGAGAGAGACAGATAGTGATGTTTTTTGTCTTTCTCTCTATTGAGAAAAAAAGGATCTGTTGTACCCACAGTGGATCTCAGAATTTTTAGGCAGACTTTAAGCAAATAGAAAAAAAGGATTTGAATAATAATAAGCTCATTCAAGTGACATAGAGGAATTTCTTACACCACCAAAAACGAAAGAGATTGAGCTGGGGAGTAAAATAGAATAAGGAACCACGAGGCCCTTGATGCAATCTGGTCTCCAGAGAGGATCCTTGGCTGGGGTTAAGGCGGGAAGCGGAGCTGGAGCAGGTTACATAAAGCAGACTGTGGGAGGGATCTGTGGGAGACCAGCAAGTCGTGTTTAGGTTCTGGAGAGATGCCGCAAAATCACTGGGCAGGTTAAGCACTGAATTACCTGATGGGGGTTGGTGTGGTGTGTGGGCATGAAAGAACAGATCACTTGGTTGGCGTAGTAACGACAGCGAGGCAAGCAATGCAGGATTGTATAACGTGAGTAATTGGCCTAGATTATATATGGATAACTACGTTTGCTCAACTAAAAGCAAAGGTAAAGGCAAAGGCCTTCTTTCTTCACTCTTCTTTCCTCTATTCTTTCCTTCTTCCACTCTTCTTTCCTTCTTTTACTCTTCTTTCCAAAATTGTAAAGAATATACATTTTCCCCTGGTTTCGCAATCTTAGGAGGAATCCGCATCGCTGCTTGCAGCTATATTTGTAGGTATTATTATTATTCTTCTGCAATGGGAGTCAATGGCAGCCCCTAGAACCGTATGGTAACTTTTTCTGAAATTTGGCACACTCATTAAGGACAGTCCCTCCTTCACTCACACCAAGTTTCATGTCTCCCACTAGACCACACTAGCGCCACCAACGGGTCAAAGTTGGACTTTTGTTAACACTGTAACTTTTGAACCGTTTGACCGATTTTCAAAAATGAGGTACGATTGGATTCCTTGGATAAAGACGAATTCAACGTTCAATGGCGACAATTTTTGGTTGTATAGATTTTCTGTTATTCCCGGTTTTATCAAAAAACCTTTGAATGCCTACACCTCCTACAATTTTGGTCAAATCTTCTTCAAAATCACCAGAGATCATCTTCAGACCAAGCGTCACAAAACTTATTCAACAGAATTTTGATCCTCACAACTGTTTGTCCGGTACAGCCACTCAAATTAAGCAGATAAGCCGCCAAACAGGAAGTGAAGAAATGTGTAAGCAAATCTTTGAGATATCTGGGTGACAGTGGTGCAGGGGTAGAGAAGGCGTTAAGTAATCAGAAGGTTGATAGTTCAATTCCCTGTTGAAGTGTCCTTTAGCAAGACACTTCTTTCTTTTCTTCTTTCCCTTCTTCACTCTTCTTTCCTTCTTTTACTCTTCTTTCCAAAATTGTGAAGAATATACATTTTCCCCTGGTTTCGCAATCTTTGGAGGAATCCGCATCGCTGCTTGCAGCTATATTTTTATATTTGTTGTTTGAAAAGATAGTAAGAAATAGCACTGATAAATGTATTTACAGTTTACAGAATAGCTGAAATGCTTTGCACACCAAGGTCTAAGACTATACATCATTGTTTGAATGGCATCTACACAAAGTGCTTAACTGTCCTAATCGAAGAGATGTGATGTTTCTACACCCTCAGCACCCAGAGACCCATTTCCTCTAATGCTGTCCGCTAGAAGCCCCTACCCACAGCGAAACTGTCACTATGAAACACAGGTCTGATCACACCTCTGTGTGAGGTGGCAAACTGCCAGAGTCCAGCATTACTATGTGGAGGACATGATGAGGCTGGTGCTGATGCTGCTGCTGGTCTGGCTCAGCGCCTCCAGGCAAAGATTCTCTCTTTCTCTCTCTCTCTCTCTCTCTCTCTCTCTCTCTCTCTCTCTCTCTCTCTCTCTCTCTCTCTCTCTCGAGCTCCAACACTCATTCATGTCATGTAGAATATCATGTTTAGGTATATCAAATCTCTCTCTCTCTCTCTCTTTCTTTCTCTCTCTGTCTCTATGCCAACTCTTGATTTATTTGCAAAAATATAAACCAGATCCAGGCCTTATCACCCTGGTGTCATTTCATGTGAAATCAATGAAGAGGTTCTGTTCTGCTTCAGTGTGAAGATATAGGGGGCAAAAGCTGCTCCAAAGCACAACATCATTTTTATTGGAAATCTTAGAAAGCCTAAACTTGGCAAATATGCAACCGTGGGCCAACTATTTTAGAGATTAAAGACATTTAATAATGTAATGTAATCCCTGAAAATGTCAAGCATCTAGCAAGAATAGTTCAATAGTAATTACTCTTTGGAATTTGGTACTGTTTTAACAAAACATACTGTAAAATTAGGGCCATGACCTTATCTATAGTCTCCATATCTTAGAAACCACAAAAGATACAAGCCGAAGATTTTGCACACTAGTTGTTGGGTACAATTACATTGATTACATAAAGCTTGAAGCAAATACAAGACGGCCGGTCCAGAATTCTAAAATCAGTTGATCTGACGTAGAATCAGGCACCTACATTTAGGAGTGAAATTTAAAACTCAACCAAAGCAGACAGGTCTGATCACACTTCGGTTAGGGGTGGCTGAGTGTGAGACATGATGCTACTGCTGTTACCGCTCTGGGTGAGAACCTCCTGCCATAGTGTTCACCTGGAGACTGGTGATGTGGATAGGGGCTATGGAGACTGGTGATGTGGAGACTGGTGATGTGGATAGGGGCTATGGAGACTGGTGATGTGGAGACTGGTGATGTGGATAGGGGCTATGGAGACTGGTGATGTGGATAGGGGCTATGGAGACTGGTGATGTGGAGACTGGTGATGTGGAGACTGGTGCTGTGGAGCCCATGCTCATGTAATTTCACCTTCTGAAGCCCCCCCACTTTGTCTAGAGTGCCGACCACATCTACTGTTCTTTCACCACTCAAAGGCAGTTAACATTGGAAACTTGGGTTGTACGTATTTCCCCCAGGCTGCAGACTACCAGATGGATGGTAGCCATTGGTTTTGGTCAAATCCCTGACAGGCACTCCTTTGAAGCCGGGCCAACTGTTTGTTTACTTTTTTAAATTTTATTTCAGATTATCGTTTAAAGTACCTCATCTGGGAAGATGTATAAATCTGGCTGTGGCTTCCAGTGGCTGTGATGAGTAGAATACCAACACAGAGTTGAAAAATTAAGAAAGCATAGAAGTGAGTGGCTGAAATGATCCCATCTCATTTTGTTGGTCAATGTAAGTATGTGCACACCCAGTCTTATGATAAGAAATCTTTTTAAAGTCTTTTAAAAATATATTTTCAAAGCACAAAATATTGTTTTAAACGATGAGACAAATTGATCAGATGCTGTCAAATATCTTTGTCTTGTGTTTTATATATATGTCATCAATTCTCAATTTGAAAGTTCCATCATCACTTTCAGAGCCTCCCTCTCCCAACAGAGTTCATTTTCCGGCGCTGCCTCAAGGTTCTCGTGTCGACTTATATCTGATTAACTATTCGGCAATGGTTGAGCAGAAAGATTATTACTGTGACTGAAAAAGAGAGACGTTTTTATTCTACCTTGCGCCGATCGCTGTATAGAAGCCCAGGGATATTGCAGTAACTAATCAGGACCAATCAGAGGAGGGTGGAGGACCCAGGGGAGAGGTCCAGGAAGAAGCTCATGAAATCCCAAATGTCATTGGTCTGCTATTGCCGACAATGATGTTGTAGGGAGTAATTGGTCTGGCTTTTACTGTGTGTGTGTGTATGTGTGTGTGTATGTGTGTTTGTGTGTGTGTTTAACTGCACATTTGTGCAAGTGTGCATATATGTGTGTGTGTGTGTGAGAGAGAATAATGTATCAAGGTTTTACATTGATTTTGTGTTAAAAAAAGTGGCTGTCCTATGGGAGAGAGAGAAAGAGAGATTTAAATTGATTCTGATCTTCTGATGGCTGTCCTATAGGTGAAAGAAAGAAAGACAGTTACAGGGCTCCAGTGAAGGGTGACCAGCGGAGGGGTTCCATGCGTCCTCATTGGCTGATCAAAGACTAGACACGCCGCTGCATTCTGAATCATCTGCTGCGGTCCCACTCCACATGCAGCCAGGCCCGTCAAAATGGAATTGCATTAGTCTAGTCTAGAAGCAGACAGGACCTTGAGCAATAGTCTGGTCTAGAAGCAGACAGGACCTTGATGCAGAAGCTACAGCCTCAGAACAATGAAGTTTGTCATTACTCTGAACACCCAAGTTTTGTGCAGTTGTGGTTGGGGTCAATTAAGATGAGCCGAGTTGGGTGTGACACTTGTCCCTGCCCAGACACACTGAATGCACGTCCACTGATGTCCACTGATGTCCAAATAGCTTCTCCTTGAATGTGTGCTTCACTTGAGTGGCCAACAGTATGATGTTGGGTCACCTTGGTGTCAGTGCTGCCACTCAGCCTGTTCAGTCCCTTGGCTGTGGGTTTATGTATAATGCATTCCATGAAGCTGCATTACTGAACATAAATCCCGTGATGTCATCTCCGCCCGTCTAGCGCACACACACAAACAGAGGCCACTAACACAACAGGAACTACACTCTGCCATTCATACCCTAATCTCATCATAGATTGTTTTCGGCGGACATATTTTCCTTCGCTTTATGCACCCTTGCACATAGTATTTCATTTTCTTTATGGTATTTTTTTAACTTCAGTGTTTCGTGATACCAATGTTTGAATTGCCTTTGTTTGTGCAATGTGCTGTAGAAATAATAATAATAATAATAATAATAATAAAAGCATCTGATTGCCTTTACAACCCCCTCTACAGGTGTGAACTAGATCCTGAGTGTGTGTGTGTGTGGAGAGACAGGGTGAGTGTGTGTGTGGAGAGACAGGGTGAGTGTGTGTGTGGAGAGACAGGGTGAGTGTGTGTGTGTGGAGAGACAGGGTGAGTGTGTGTGTGGAGAGACAGGGTGAGTGTGTGTGTGTGTGTGGAGAGACAGGGTGAGTGTCTGTGTGGAGAGACAGGGTGAGTGTGTGTTTAGTGTGGAGAGACAGGGTGAGTGTGTGTTTGGTGTGTAGAGACAGGGTGAGTGTGTGTTTGGTTGGAGAGACAGGGTGAGTGTGTGTTTGGTTGGAGAGACAGGGTGAGTGTGTGTGTGGTGTGGAGAGACAGGGTGAGTGTGTGTTTGGTTAAAGAAGACAGGGTGAGTGTGTGTGTGTGGAGAGACAGGGTGAGTGTGTGTGTGTGTGGAGCAGGGGCGGTTTTAGGCACGGGCGACCCGGGCAGCCGCCCGGGGCGGCACTTTTTCATAAGACGTGCGGGGCGGCAAGAGCACTTAAAAAAAAATCATCTGGGCCGCGAAGCGGTTTTCTATTATCCATCATATCACTGTGTGTGGAATTGGCAAATTGGCGCCCCCTGCAGCTGTAGGCGCCTCTGCTCGCTAAGAAGGTGCCGTGAACAGATCCTGAGTGAGAAGGGAGAAGGGGGAAGGGGAGGGGGCGCGGGGACAGTTTCACGTCTCCCAAATGGAACGGACAAGGGGGGGCGGGGATCCACTGTATAGCAGTCACACCTGACTTTCTTCCAAATAACGCACATTCATAACATTATAATTACAGGCCTATAATTCCTGCACGTTTTCGTTTTTCTGAATTGTGTGAAATGGCTAATACAAATAGGTAATACAGAACGATGATGTGGTCACCAAGGGCAAGGTGAATTGGTGGAAGGAGACCACTGACTGCTCCAACTTATCCAACTGGTGAAGGTAGTACGTAGTTAGCAGAGTATAGATAGATAGATAGATAGATAGATAGATAGATAGATACTTTATTCATCCCGAGGGAAATTAAATACATCTTTTACAGAGTAGTCTATTACATTATCAAGATAACTATTGAAGGATGCTCAAGTGGACAAGGTAAAAATGTGTTTTCAGTCAAGTGTAACTTAACCTAAATTCATATTAAGGCAACCAGCTAATGTTGAGCACCAACAGAATTGTTTGCTAGCTAGCGTTAGTTAGCTGATTTGACCATAGGGTATGGACATGTTCATTCATCTGACACTAGGCTAAAGTGTTAGCGAAGTCCCGCTAGCCACAACTAACAGAATATAACAGCATACAGAGTACTAGTATAATCTTAATAATGAACAGGTCGATAGCTAGCTGGTTAGACCATATATTTCCTTTGACACAACTATAATAGCCAGCGTTAGCGAAATCCCGTTAGCCACGATTAGCTAACTCAACTAAACCATAATGCATGTTGAGTGCTTGCACAACCTAACTTGCAGAGAGCTGGTTAGCTAACATTAATGCACATGATGTGTGCATTGATTCTCTTAAGTGTGTTATTGAAATGTTCTATTGAAGGATTTGTGCAATTGATACATTTAAGTTTGTCTTTCACTTATATTGTTATAATAAAAAATAAATAAGATTATTTATTTGTGTTTGGTTAAAGAAGACAGGGTGAGTGTGTGTGTGTGTGGAGAGACAGGGTGAGTGTGTGTATGTGGAGAGACAGGGTGAGTGTGTGTTTAGTGTGGAGAGACAGGGTGAGTGTGTGTTTGGTGTGGAGAGACAGGGTGAGTGTGTGTTTGGTGTGGAGAGACAGGGTGAGTGTGTGTGTGTGTGTTTGGTGTGGAGAACTGTCTTCTTCAGTGAAAAAAAGGTGTCAAAGGCATATGTGGTGAGAGAGGTAGAGAAGTGTTCGATGGTGGAGAGAGTGGGCAAATGAGGAGGAAGATAAAAGTGAGTGTGTGTGTGTGTGTGTGTGTGTGTGTGTGTGTGTGTGTGTGTGTGTGTGTGTGTGTGTGGGTGGGTGAGTGTGTGTGTGTGCGTGTGCTTGTGTGTGTGTGTGTGTGTGTGTGTGAAAAAAAGTTGATGAGAAGGGGAAGTAAAAAGTAGAACCCAATTGCTTGTAGTGCAGCTGATCTGGTCTTGTTTGGACCTGGGTACAGTCCCTATAAAACTACATCGGAAAAGGTAGACGAGTATCTGATGGTGATCCAGGTTGGCAGACTGTCTTGACTTGCATGGCTTCCTCTGAGTGGTCCGAGGCTGGGTGCCAGGTCGGAGGGGGTTGCTCCTGCTGGTCTGCAGATGAGAGGAGAGAGGCTGACAGAGGCACTAACCCAAGGTGGAGCGGAGACGAGCTCTCACTTCATCAGATGAGAGGAGAGAGGCTGACAGAGGCACTAACCCACGGTGGAGCGGAGACGAGCTCTCACGTCATCTGCACCAACCTGAGAAATGGAGAAAAGAGGGGAGGACAGAGAAGAGAGGAGAGAAGACTACAGAGGAGTGGAAGAGATAAATAGATAGATAGATAGATAGATAGATAGATAGATAGATAGAGAGAGAAAGAGTGTAAGAGAGGGAGAGAGTGAGTGAGAGAGAGATAGATAGATAGATAGATAGATAGATAGAGAGTAAGAGTGGGAGAGAGAGATATATAGATAGATAGAAAGATAGATAGATAGATAGATCGAGAGTAAGAGAGGGAGAGAGAGAGAGAGGGAGAAAGATAGATAGATAGATTTAGGAAATTTAGGATAATGCTGAGGGGGAACATGGACTGCGGAGACAGGGGAGAGGGTGGAGACAGGGGAGACAGGGGAGAGGGTGGAGACAGGGGAGAGGGTGGAGACAGGGGAGACAGGGGAGAGGGTGGAGACAGGGGAGAGGGTGGAACATGTAGGGAGAGACTCAGTAAGAGAGAAACTGAGCCAGGAGGTGTGAGAGAGGAATCAGCCTGAGGTTCAGCTGGCTCCTCACTTCATGAACTGTGGGAGCACAGAGAGCACAGAGAGCGCAGGGAGCAGAGAGCAGAGAGAGCACAGATAACAGAGAGCACAGAGAGTAGAGAGAGCAGAGAGAGCACAGAGAGCGCAGAGAGAGCACAGAGAGCACAGAGAGCAGAGAGAGCAGAGAGCAGGGAGCAGAGAGCACAGAGAGCACAGAGAGCACAGAGAGCACAGATAACAGAGAGAGCACAGAGAGCAGAGAGAGCAGAGAGCACAGATAACAGAGAGCAGAGAGAGCAGAGAGCACAGGGAGCAGAGAGAGCACAGAGAGCAGAGAGAGCAGAGAGCACAGATAACAGAGAGCACAGAGAGCAGAGAGAGCACAGGGAGCAGAGAGCACAGAGAGCAGCGAGCACAGAGAGCAGAGAGAGCAGAGAGAGCACAGAGAGCAGGGAGAGCAGAGAGCACAGGGAGCAGAGAGCACAGAGAGAGCAGAGAGCACAGAGAGCAGAGAGAGCACAGATAACAGAGAGCACAGGGAGAGCAGAGAGCACAGAGAGCACAGGGAGCACAGAGAGCACAGAGAGCACAGAGAGCACAGAGCCCTTTCAGGCTGGACCAAAAACACGGAGGCCAGGGGCAGCAGGAGAAGGAGGAGGAGGAGGAGGAGGCTGGCAGTGCCAATCTGTCCGTGTTCATGTCGCGCCTCCTGAGGAGGAAGCTGTACATCCCAACGGGAGCAGTGATAGTCATCACATAATATCCATATAAGGGCTTAATGTCCTTTAGGGCACTAAATAGCCATTGCTTTGTCATAACTGCACTATTACAGTAAGCATAGTGTATCAACTTAATTAGCAGTGATTAACGGCTGTTTAACTCTCTGCTCCCTCATTACCATAACGTTAATCCTAACAATAACCAACACTCGAGGTACAATTGTTTGTACAGTTTATATATATATATTATATAGAGCCAAAACAATAAGACTGTCTGTAGGTGTTTGACAGAGCCCAGGGACTGAACTATGTGGAAGGTGGCACAGTGTGGTGTTAATTCAGTCCCCTTTTCCCCTACAGGGCAAACAAGAAGTGCTGATAAAGAGGTGAAGGTGATGAGCTGTGTGTGTCTCAGTCTCCACCTGGACATGGCATAGTGACAGACAGTGGGTCAGTCACGAAGCAGGTGATGAATGCTGCTGCTATGATGACATCAGACAGCCATGCATGTTGTCAGACACAGGGAAATATGAAAGCAGCTGTGAACCTCTAAAAGTCACAGGGTGCGAAAGGTCTGGAGAGATGCACAGGCACCTGCCAAAACCAGGCTCACACCCCCACTCCACAGGAGCCGTGCAGTGAAAGTACTTTACAACTACTGTGCAATGAAATGGCAATGAAACCTACAGAGTGATAGGGGACCTGTCATCTCTTGAACCTGAGATCTGGAGTGGTGACTGGGAGGTGGAGGTAGGGGCTGACAGCTTTTTTGATGACACTAGATGACTGGCAGTTTTGCAGTCCAGTCCCAAAAAGACATGACAGATTAATTTTGGAGACATAGATAAGTTATTACTTATAGCTTATTAGATTGTTTACGGTTATTTACGTCTATTTACAGAGTGGGGATTGCAAGGTGTAGCACTGATGAAATCGGAAACACACGCTGTTGAACTAGTTAGCAGGGACAGGTGCGCATATAGCAGACTCAAAATGTGGGATGCCATGTTGATGCAATTTCTTGGAGCACGGGTTTGTGGGTAAAGATGTGGGTGAGTGGTTTTTGGATGACAGAAGATGATTTTGGCAATACCAGCACAGAAAGAATTGACAGGGGGATCGCTGAGATACACAGAGGTTATCACAGTCACACCTGACACCTGTGAAGTATCTGTGTCTCAGGAGGGTGGAGTGTGTGTGTGTGTGTGTGTGTGAGAGTGTGTGTGTGTGTGTGTGTGTGTGTGTGTGTGTGAGTGTGAGTGTGAGTGTGTGTGTGTGTGTGTGTGTGTGTGTGTGTGTGTGTGAGTGTGAGTGTGAGTGTGAGTGTGAGTGTGTGTGTGTGTGTGTGTGTGTGTGTGTGTGAGTGTGAGTGTGAGTGTGTGTGTGTGTGTGTGTGTGTGTGTGTGTTGCAGAACTAGATGCCAAAAACACGAATGGAGGGGAGATGGGGCACTTAGCCAAGGTAACTATGGGCTGCCATCCTAAAGCCATGTCTTGGTCCCAGTATTTGAGGTGAAGTGAAGACAAGCTGTCAAAGACTGGGGTAAGTGTTTCTCTGATTACAGAAGATGGACGGTTGTTTTGCCGTCCATCTCAGAGGGAGGCAACAGCAGAATGATTCTCGATGTATGACGGTTACCAGAGTTGCGTTCTGACACTGGGCTGAGGGAGTTTGGGGTGGCCTGTTGATGTCAGATGGAAGTAGAAATGCGCAGGTAGACTAACTTGTCTTGACATGTGTGGGTTTAGCCTCCGGGGAGGGCATGATGTAGGCTGTGGCCTCCTCTGATGTGTGGTGACTAATTGTTTGCCGTTGAGAGTGCCTGTCTAACTATCAAAGCAGTGGTGTGGGGGTGGGTGGCCCAATCACCTCAAATCCTTATGCATTGTTTATGTATTTTGTGTCCCATTGCCGATCTATACATTTAATTTCCCGGCCACCTTACCTTTAACTTTTGACACTTTTACCTTTAATTTTAATTTTCTCTCAACCTACACAAAGCATTCCGTCTGTCTCTGTGAAGATCTGTCTGACTTTCTCTCATCTTTTCAGTAATGCTTTGTATAAATCTACTTTTTTAATCTTCAGAGATACTGAGTGAAAGTGTAGTGGTTGAAACATGCACTACAGGGCTTTGATAACTACTTCAAAAAGCTCTTGGTCCTAACCTCAGAAAATACATATTTTTTTTTTCATGAAATATTTTAATAGAAGGAAATATTGGATAGATGAAATGCTCGCCACCTACCAGTATGCGTTAGTATTACATCATTTCCTGACGCAATTAAAGCAGTTCCTTTTGGAGCAACTGAGGCATGGCCCTTGCCATAGTAGGCGACTTTAACTTGAATTAGTATACATGAATGAGTCATTTCCTGCAACGCCATCACATTCAGAGGATTTCCCAGGATTCCACAGCGGGGCCGGCAGCCTTCACTCCCCCGATCACTTCCTGTTTCGCACGCAGAGACGAGGCGGAACTCCAACTAGCGCTGGCCTGGTTATTTTAGAGACTACGCGTTATGTGGGCCGCCCTCATATGAACACCGCGCCAAACATGAGCCAGGCTCAGATCCACATCAGTCTAGTCGACTGCATACAACAGACAAGCCAAGGCTTAGATCCACATCAGTCTAGTCGACTGCATACAACAGACAAGCCAAGAGGAGCCCACAACATGTTCAATTTCTGTCATCATTTCTTTAACTCCCACATGGTCTAGTTGACCTCTGTACACACAACGGCTGACGGCTTTTGGAAATGCCTATTACTCCTGGTACAGTGATAGTGTGCTATAACAACCATAATAATACGAAGAAGAAGAAGAAAAAGAAGAAGAAGAAGACATTTTAATTCTTCAGCAGCTTTACCTTGCAAAAAATATCTTTTCCTATAAAGAACTAATTCACACCAATGATGTTTCACTGTTTAATTGAGGCTTGACATGAAAATAGTAAACACTGAGGTTTGATTGGTAGAGAGCGTGAAAAATATGGACAGCATGCCTGTGCAAGAAGAATATTGAATCCAGTGGCGACTGACAAACTACCACTGAATTATACTGAAATGAACCTCCTGCCCCCAAACCAAAACAAATGCCATTCTGTATTACGTAATCAGCTGTTTGATTCTTCCTGCCTGTTCTGGGCCTGGATTTCTAGAATAAAAGCCATTTTTACAGCCATGCACATTCCCATTGTCCTCTGATGTAACACGCTGAAATCGCCAATAATACTGATCTTCAATATTCCAGAGCAGAGCAGGAGAGCTTCATCCGCTAGCATTATTAAATGCTTACATATTGAAACGGAAATGGAAACATCACACAATCGCTGATTCCTCCTAGTCACACTCCAAATATCATTGTGTAGTGTCATTGTGCACAAATATTAGGGCAACCTTTATTTAACCACCTCTGAACGTTTTGGTTGATTGGACCCCCCAGGGTCCCTGAGGCATGAGTTTTTAATACTGAGTCCATGTAAGACTACTAGTACCTGTATGTCTGGGGCAGATGGGGCAAATGTCTGGGGCAGTTACATGAATAGATGCATATCTGGATGTGTATGTAGTCTAATGTATGTGTATGTAGTGTAATGTATGTGTATGTAGTCTAATGTATGTGTGTGTAGTCTAATGTGTGTGTATGCAGTCTAAAGTATGTGTATGTAGTCTAATGTGTGTGTATGTAGTCTAATGTATGTGTATGCAGTCTAATGTATTACCCTCAGTTATTTATGCAAGGGTAACATTCATCTGAATGCGAAGCAAACTAGTATGTAGTACTAGTATCAGTAAGTACGTTAACAAACATACACTGTAAACACATGCTGAAATACTGCATTCTGTTTGACTTTTGAATTGAAGAGTTTAATTACGCTCTGTATAATTTGACTTTTATAGGCATGTAGTACTCTTTGAAAAAAACATTTCCTGTCCTTCACTTGAAGCACTTCCTCAGTGTTAACTGCGGTCGTCTGTGAACATTCTGATGAGCAATGAGCCTGATGTGAAAAACCAGCCGGGAATTTCCACCTCCCCTCGTCCTTTTCCCCCTGTGAATATCTATCATGATCCTTGAGGGAGGTGTTCCGTCAGTGTCAGTCCTACTAGACCCTGTCATCAGTAATTTGTGAGTCAAATTAGCAAAAGAGTAATTTCTGTCCTAACCTTGCTCAATATTACATGGTGTCTTTATTGTTCCTTCACTGTACTCAAGGGTTTTGAGGGACAGATGTTATCAATCGTCTATAAAGAGTGACCAGGTGTTCAGCTCTAATTCATCTGGTGCCAAATCTGATGACCTGCCAAATCATTACAAAATCATTGTTTGACAATGACCTCTTCTTCTCTCTCTCTTTGTTTCTCATTTCCAAGACATTCTCTGTTTGAGGAATTATACCTTTTGCAAAGAGCAAATATATGACCAAGAGTGAGTCAACAAATACAAATAATTGGGAATGGAGAATGTCTCAAGGGAATGGAAAAAACAGGCTCAAGTCTCTCTTTTTGTGAGGACAGGATTCGCATTTTTGAGAATTCTCTTCAACTAACTGAAATGTAGGATGACCTTGTAGTAATTGATTCCCATCTAAACAAGGACTAAAGCCAGATGTCCTGGAAATAACCCAGCTCATTATTAATTACACATAATGAACACTGATATGATGCACTGCAAACAATGCATTGCCTCTGGCAAATTATTAAATCAAATTCTTCAAATGTAATTATTCATTCAAAATACTGTGTGAACATGGCCACATCTCTCTGTCAAACAGTGGGGTTGTGCACGTAACATTTCTCAAATTAGAATAATTCGGTTGATGTTGTTAGTTAGAGTTCGACAGGACATTATTGTTAGACTCAACATAATGATCTGAGTCTGTGAGACATCTTAACCAGCTAACGCTACCTGCGTGCGTGGGAAAATGTACTGAAATTTGGCGTCGCCTCATCTTTACTGGTGCCACAAATGGGGAAAGGGTAACAAATGTGCCCTAGAAAAAGACAGTATGTTGGTCTGGGTGTGCCTGTCGACAAATACAGAACACTTACACGGGTTCACATGTTTAAGAGACCATTATTTGGTGTCGGAGTAGAGGGTTTGGCACTTTTACATGGTCAGGTATAACAAACACAGTTGACACCAGAGACTGATGATATACAAGACTGGACTTAAGGCAGTGCATATGCATTTGAAAGAATGTATATCAATTATCTCCATCTGTTTTCTGTTAACTGTCCATTATGTATTTCCAGTCAAGATTACTAAGATATCTACGAAGTCACAAGTTTGACGCCAGCACCTAAATTGTGTTAAGTTGTTTGCCATAAACGGATACTCTAATGTAAGTACAGTAAAATTGAAGAACATAAAAAAGATGCTTCATCCGTGCTAGAGAAATCAAGCAGGCACCTGGTAATTTGAATCTGGGGCAATATTCACAAATATAACAGTTTCGGTCAGGTTGTTTTATGTCCTGATTAGTCCATCATTAGTTTTCTTCCAGTCTCATGAAGTTCCTACATTTCCCATAATTCACCTCACTCGTTGTTGATGACAGGTGAAGGCCTGCTCCTCACGCCGTCCGTGGCTCCCCTCGAGGTCTCTGTAACGAAGAGGCGTGGCATCCACACGGACGAGACGATACGCATGTACTCCCTGCGGAAGTTGCGGTTGAGCAGGCCGTAGATGACGGCGTTGAGGCAGCTGTTAAAGTACGCCATGAAGTAGCTGACCACGAAGAGCCACTCGGGGATCTGGGGCGCCATGCGGTGCGGGTCGATGGCCACCACCAGCCCGATCAGGTTGAGCGGCGCCCAGCAGATGGCAAAGAGCACGAACACCACGAACATGGTGATGAAGTTGCGCACGTCGCTGGGGCGCAGGCGTGGCCGCTCGCTGCTCTTCACCTTCCGCCGCACCTGGATCACCAGGATCCAGATGCGCAGGTAGCAGAAGGTTACCACGCCGATGGGTACCAGGAAGTGCACCACCACCACGGCGATGGTGTAGGAGGAGCTGGCCGTCTGGGCGAAGGTGCAGGAGTAGACGCGCGGGTCGTACTGCAGGGAACCCACGAAGAAGTTGGGCAGGATGGCCACCACGGTCAGCGCCCACACCAGCCCCACCAGGAGCAGCGTGTTCCGGAAGCTGAACACGCGGCCGTAGGCAAAGCTGTGGCAGATGTAGCAGTAGCGGTTGATGGCGATGGCCGTGATGTTGAAGATGGAGCCGATCACGCTCAGCCCCATCAGGAAGCCGCTCACCTGAGGGACAGGACAGGACAGGCTGGGTTTATCTATCTGGTGCACTACCATGAGAAAGATAACCACAGTACAGGTTCAGGGATTGGACTGAGCTGATGTACTTTTAGAATGGACAGTCAGGGGTGGATCAGGCTGCAGTGCAAATAGAAAGGACAGCCATGGGATAGATGGTGAATGTGCTGCTATATTAGAAAGGACAGCATGACTTAGATCTAGATACTGTAGAAAGTAACGACTGGGTGAAGTCTACCTGCTGTGATATCAGAAAGGACAGGCATTGTTAGATGGAACACTTGGATCAAATGAAACTGAAGAAGACAATGCTGTTTATGAATGCATAATCTATTTTAGTTTTCCTTTGCTGTGACAGATATGTTGATGTGTTGTTCATCTTACATAGCCTGAGTTCCTGCCAGCCTTCTTGTAGGAGACGTAAGGCTCAAAAGTACCTTGTATTTTTGTTGTTTGATATGGTCTTATTTATAATGTTTTAGTCAAGTTTATTGAAATTGTGAGCTTTGTTGTATGTAGGTCGTTGATGCGTCGCCACACAAAGGAATCCTCTTACCTTGCACTGCGTGTCGCCCAGCGCCCAGCCGTCATGGAAGAGGGCGTACAGCACCAGCGGGTAAGGGTAGAAGGCTACCACCAGATCGGCAAACGCCAGACTCACCACAAACACATTACCTAGGAAAGGGCACAGAACAGACAGAGATAATCAGTGTAGTTAGAGAGAGACACAGGAGAGAGAGAGAGGGAAACTTTGGGATATTTCAAGCTGGGCCCTTTTTTTTAAGATCTGTTTGGGTCCAAACTTTTAATAAGGACAATGAACAACTGAAATCGCCACAGTATTGAGTTAGGACGGTATGACTGGCGACCGCAAAGCGGCTGTACAATGTAATCCCATTGGGACAAGGATCTGCTTCACAGTAAACCGCTTGTTTTGGCCACTGACAGGCTCATAATGTTATTAGAAGTGTTTGGCAACATGGAAAGGATCCCTACAGAGGTGGGTCTGTGTCTGTTTACTTCAATGCCAGAAAATGACTCTTTCTCTTTCCACAATTTCTGTAGTTTAGGTTTCTGTTTATAGTTCTGTAGAGAAAATGACAAACCGTTATTGAGGTAAACAGACACAGGTCTATCTCTGTATGGACACTAATAATTACATTACGAGCTTGTCAGTGGAGGAAAACAGCGGTTTACTTTGACACGGATGCAATGCCCCATGCAAGCATGCACAAAGAATCCATTCATCACAACAATCTGTATATGTAACTATATATGCAAGTGTAGCAGGGTGACACTGTATAACTTCACTCTTTCTGTTGTATACAAAAGCAGATTATTTTAATGCATTGAGATCACTGAGGTCAGTGATTAAACTGTCTGTGTGAGTTGGTCTGTGAAATGGCATCGCTCTTTCAGGTCCCTCATAATGGGTTTGAGCCACTCAGTACAGTGATCTGCAAATAAGTCCTTAATATCATTAAAAATAACTAACAAGCACCATGTTTTTACTGTCGTTATTTCTATCAGCCTAATCCTCATTTTTGTTCAGTACGACATGTCTCTCGCAGTGTCTGTCAGTACGACATGTCTCTCTCTGGCAGTGTCTGTCTGTCTGATCTGAACTAGCCCTCACTCTCAGCCACACTGGAATAAAAGCATTTGTCATATGATTAAATAAATATAAATCAAGAAAGGTTGCCAGAGAAGTAATATGAGTTTAGAACCCCACTGGGAGCAAATGCAGTGAAACATTATTTGTATGTACTGTGAGTGGTTTGTTGATTAAGAGAGAGAGAGAGAGAGAGAGAGAGAGAGAGGCAATTCCATTTGTTACAGCAAAATGACTCTTCTATCAGAAACAAGCCTTGACTCAGTATTGATCTGCCTTACATAAATACAAACACTGTGTTTATGAAGCGTGCTGAATCTACTCCTTGGGCCAGGGAGCCTAACAGCACAAACTTGTCGTCTTCCTTGTTGTCTTCCCTTGGGCATCTGCTACTCGTGACTGACCAGTCCCATTGACAGCACACGCCTTAAAGGAACCAGCCGCGATTCTGCTGAATGATTGTTAATATTTGAGCTCAGCAGCCAATCAAATTGCACTTTTACCTTCTGTGTTCCTGAAGCAACATGTTGATTGACTGGAATTGTTTATGGCTCAGTCCAAGCCATTAAGTTAATTCCCATTTACAGAGCCAGGACAGTGGACGGTTTTTTGGAGCACACACACACTCACCATGGGCAGCCAGAGGACCGAGAGGAGCAATTCACCGAATGTGACAAAAAGTAAATTGGATTAGAATTAGACCGCACCTTTAACGGTGGAGTGTGTCAGAATATCCCATATTCATCACCAGCCGACATGTCTTTGCTAAGCTGTATAATCTTTCATTTTCAGTGTGTCTTTTTGTCCTTCAGTATTTCGTCAGTCCACCAGAAGTATTGGAAATCCACCAGCGGCCCATGCCCTGTCTCTTACAGCGCTGGATAACCTCAGCGGCCCATGCTCCCTGTCTCTTACAGGGCTGGATAACCTTAACAAAAAGGGATCAGTGCAGAAACTCCACCAGTGAGAGAGGATCAATTATGGGGCTACAATTTGTAATGGATTGGGACGGAGCCATCCCTGCCTTGTGTCCGAGAATAGTACATCTGGGCACCCCACATACATGGAGGGGTCACAGCCACATTCTAGGACAGATGCCGGAGAGACACCCAAAAACAAGACACTAGGTTCTGCAGATGTGTGGGATCTCTTTAGTGTAAAAACTAGGTTGGATTAAGTTTGTGGATTATGTTGACCATGGGGGAATTAACCACTGCATGTTTTCAAAAATCTGAGCACTCGATAGCACCAATCGAGCATAGAACAATAATCTGTACTCACGCCTGAAGGATCATTACCATTGTTTTAAATACATTGTAACACTTGAAATCGATCTGTAACTGAATTGTGAAAGTAATGATGGCACAATAACAGTTCTCACAGGGAGTAGAACTATTTTAACATACTAGCAAATATTGTTTACTGTAAAATAATGTGTGACAAAAATATTTTGTTCAAAGTGTCAGACTATGAGGCATGTAATGCACCTCAGGTAATGGTTTTATGATCAGATACTAAATGTATTACTACATTTCACAAGATCAATTATTAAAATGTGATTTCATTACAATTTTTGAAAGAGGTTGTACTGCAGTGTTTTGCACTTTTTCGGGTGGTCTCCTGAGTGAATAGCTCAGTAGTCAATGCACGCTAATCGCATTTACCCCGAGTATAATCTACAGGGTTAGATCCCCGATGGGAAACGACAGGAATATTGATGGGAATCAGAGACCTTGAGATGTCAAAGTGATGTGATTTAAGTCAATAATGGTAATGAAATGGTGAACAAGTCTGCTCATCTGATCAGCAACAAGTCTCTGTTCTCCCTGTCTCTCCCATCTTCTCTGATTCAGCTCTAATCAGATATGGACTGCATTTACAGAATATCCGAGACCAGACGCATCCTACAGTTCACTTTCGGTTAATGGCGTAGTCCTTGATTACAATCCATTACACTTTTTTTGGTCAAGTTCTGCATCGAGGACAACTTTAATTGTCCGCGATTCGGTTTCAGTTTCACAACAGGTTGTTGATATTTGCGTTCAAAATACATCCCTTCGTGGGTTCGAACATCGGAGTTTTTTTTCACCACAGTGAACGGTCAGCTAGAGGACCGTGACGAGCAATTAGCTGAATTCTACTGGAGACCCCCCAAAAGTTTCCTTAGTCCCCCCAAAAACAAAAAATATATATATTTTTGATTTTGAGATCGTCAAATTCACACCGATCAACCGATTTAGTGAACTTATTTTGTTTAATTTTTAGAGTTAGAAATAAAGTAGCACAGGAATCCCGCCTGTTTGAGACTGTGGTGTCAAGCGCACGGCTCTGTTTGGTCGTGAGTGAGCGAGCCTTGCGAGCGTGCAGACAGACGGTGATAACGTCTAGTAAATAGACTGGGAGCGACTGTTCAAAAATGTCTTATGGGGGGCCATGCCCCCAAACCCCCTAGTTTTGCTGGGTCACAGGAATAATATTAGGTTTTATCTAGGGGCTTAGCCCCCCCCAAAAGTGGGAACCTAAATTCGCCCCTGGTGTTAGCCTTACCATATGGGATTGAGGTAACAGTAATAACATGCTGAACAATGAACACGCATCACCACAGTTCAGCCTCACAGTACAAGAACAACTTTTGAAGTTCTTAATTCCTTAAAGAAAAGAAAGGGGGGAATAAAAGAACAAAAGAAACTCAATCGTTACACTCATTCCTCTAATTCATCTTACATATTTTAAAAGCATTTGCATCCACCTCATTTGCAGCGTCATGGGCAGCAGCGGCCATTAGCTTTGTGACAGGGGTGAGATTTATGTCACGCTGTTAGACACAGATTTATGACGGGCAGGAAAGAAGAAAAGAAGAAAAACGAACAGGATGGGGGCTTGCAAGGCTCCCCTCAGTTGATTTCAGACACACTCCGGCGTGTATTGTACTTCAAAGCAGAAGCCAGCGTTCAACCCCCCTACCTTCACCCAAAGTGCCCCTGGATCTGGGGGAGATTGTTACGTAAGCCCCCCTCCCCTTGAAATGATCACAGCGCATTTATAATGGATAGGGAAAGGAATTCAGCTTGTATTTGATGCAGCTTTTCTCCCTTTTGGAACCATTTAAATTACGCTATGGACTTCATCAGGGTGACGCAGGCTCCAGTCAGTTGTAGGAGGTAAAGCACATCAGGGGTTCTCAAAGCAAACTATTTCACTGTACTCTTAACAGAACAAGCTCGGACCCATTCTGGTGGTGCACTCCTGGAAGAAAACACACAAAGTGACGGGCACCTGGCGATGGACGGCCTCTGTGCAAAAGGGCTTTTCATGTTTCCCTGACTACTGAGGTGTGGTCAAAACAACTCAATACAGACCTGTCAACTCCACTGCCTCCCAAGGTTCTACATCCAAAACTATCTCATGTGTTGAGCACACACACAAAGAGAAAGAGAGAGAGTGCAACACACACACACACACACACACACAGAGAGATATTGGGTATTGTTCTCCTGAAATGATCTCAGACAAATTATCATCCATTCTAATGGATTTTCCACATTCAATGATGACATGCTAAAAAGGCTATTTCTAGTTGTGTCAAAATACAGCATCTACGTTGAAATCGCAACAGGGGAAAGTCCAGTCAGATCAGACCTTATTGCTCACAGCTAAAGGTAAAAAAATCTATTCTATAAATCTAAATCTATTTTATTTCATTGCATGTCTTTATTATATATGTCTAATCAAACTTATCATCAGGTAAGGGAAATTAAATACTAAGTTATAATGTAATGAGATGGTGAATTGCTAACTTGGCATTTATATTAGAACCTGATGCATCTCTGCTCTGTGGCCTGAAGGATGCGGCTAAAGGCTCAGTGTAGCTGAAAATGCTAACTTAAAATGAACAAAGGTTGTGGGTTTTTGTCACGTCTTTCATTTTTTGTGTTTAATTGAGTGTTTCTGTGTTTTCAGACATGAATCAACCCTAATGGAGACTTTCGGTGTGTTTCTGTGTGCTGTGCAAAGATTTGTATTCAGTCGGACGGG
This sequence comes from Clupea harengus, assembly GCF_900700415.2. NCBI lineage: Eukaryota > Metazoa > Chordata > Actinopteri > Clupeiformes > Clupeidae > Clupea > Clupea harengus. The sequence continues at coordinate 21,603,249 of NC_045159.1, read as the reverse complement.
CACTGATTCTCTCCTGTCACATTGTTTTTGTTCGCCTCCCTCCCTCCTTCCATTGTGGGTTTTTTTGTCTCTCTCAGACACCCCTTTTGTCTACACCTTGCTTCCCACTGCTCCGGTACACACACACACACACTGAGGCTCCGGTACACACACTGAGCTGTCAATGGACACACATGTCAACTACAACTCAGAGCGTCTGACATGTGAGAGGCTGCAGCTTAGTCAGAGGAGAGAGAGGAGGGAAAGGGGTAAAAATAGAAGAGAGGGAGAGAGGGGGGGGGGGAGAAAGGGGCGCGAGCGAGGAAAGAGAGGGAGAGATAGGGGGGAGAGATGGGAAAGATAGGGGAGAGATGAGGGGAGAGAGATGGGAAGTGAGAGGAGGAGGGCGAGAGAGTGGGGAAAGGGGAGAGAGATGGGGAAAGAGAAGGGAGAGAGGAAAGAGAGGGAGAGATGAAAGAGAGGGAGAGAGGAAAGAGAGGGAGAGAGAAGGGGAGAGAGATGGGGAAAGACAGGGAGAGAGGGGGAGAGAGGAAAGGAGAGGAAAGAGAGGGATAGCGAAGGGGAGAGAGGAAAGAGAGGGAGAGATGAAAGAGAGGGAGAGAGAAGGGGAGAAAGATGGGGAAAGAGAGGGAGAGAGAGGGAAGAGAGGAAAGGGAGAGAGAGAGGAGGGGAGAAGAAAGAGAGGGAGGGGGGGCAAGAGGGGGAGAGGGGAAAGAGAGAGAGAATGCAACTACTCTTTGCCTCTGGTGAGCCCTCCGGTTTATTTATGGTTAGTTAAGAGAACCTGGAAGTAAACTGTTACTGGAATAGAGAGAAGAAATAGAGATACATGTATTTTGAAAGTGATCCAACACCTCCATGCTAAGGGAGTATATATTGTGTAAGTGACGATAACTTTAGTAACTCTTTAAATTTCACCCCACTGAGCAAAATCATCTGTTAAAGCTCCTCAAACTAATCTGTTCCTCAACTCTTGTTGCATCTCCCCCCCTCTTCTGCAGTGGTCCCTGTAAGGGCTGTAATCTCTCGCTCCCTCTCTCCCTCTCAATCTCTCCCTCTCTCCTTTTTTCCTGAACTATGCCTGTCTCTCTCTCTGTACTCTCATCTCTGTGTTCTGACCTGGTAATCATGAGCAGTGCGTTGGCACCTCCCCCCTCTATACCGTGAGACAGCTCAAGGGCGTCTCATCTCCTCCTCTATACCGTGAGACAGCTCAAGGGTGTCTCATCTCCTCTCTATACGTGAGACAGCTCAAGGGCGTCTCATCTCCTCCTCTATACCGTGAGACAGCTCAAGGGCGTCTCATCTCCTCCTCTATACCGTGAGACAGCTCAAGGGCGTCTCATCTCCTCCTCTATACCGTGAGACAGCTCAAGGGCGTCTCATCTCCCCCTCTATACCGTGAGACAGCTCAAGGGCGTCTCATCTCCTCCTCTATACCGTGAGACTGCTCAAGGGCAGTCAGTCAGTCTCATCTGGCAAACTCCTCACCCGCTGTTCACCCTCCAACCCACTGGGTGCTTATGTAACCCCGGGACCAACAGTCAAAGGACACTTCAGATCATGTATGCAGACCTCAGAGTGGTGGTCCTACTGCAGGATTAGCCATGGTTATCCAACATCTGACAGATGTCCCTTAGAGAAGTTTGAAACTTAATGAAATAGGGCATTTCCAAAGAGGGGTGATAGACTTTTTTCACAGAGGGGCGGTATGGATCTTTGGAAGGTCTTTTATTAAAACTGATGATTGGCCGAAGCCAAACGAGGAAGTTTTTTTTTTAACTTTCTGCAATTTCCTTCATGGCAAATATTCAGTCCTTTGATTATTCAGTCTCATAGAGTGGCAAAGCAATTTTTGGCGACGTGGCTTTTGAAGTAAATTTGACTGTGTGCGCACACACACACACACACACACACACACACACACACACACACACACACAGACAGACACACACATAGACACACACACAGACACACACACACACACACACACACAGACACACACACTTTTGTCTAAACTTCATGATAACATATATTCATATACAGCAAAATATCAAAAACAGGAAAAGTGAACTCGACTTCAACAAGGGAAATATACTGCCAAGGCTGTAACAAGATTAGGGGGAAATGTGCTGTAGCAGTCACAGATTAGGACGAAAACACATTATCAGTCTTATGACACACGTTGGCCCTCACTGTATCAGTGGAGGCCAATGACAGCCAAGCACAGAGAGAGAGAGAGAGCTGGCTCCTAGATATACATGCCATAGGGATGCAGAGGAATTGTCTATCAGACAACAATGTGATGTTGCAATGCTTGTCGCTCTTTGAAGCAGACAGGCGGGCGTCTTTCTTGAACGGCGTAGGCTTTGAAGCCTGGTACACGCGGTCGAACGAGGGAGCCAGAGGGGTAATCCCTACGAACACAACAGATATTCAGAAACATGCACACACACACACACACACACACACACACACACAGGGGTATTGCAGCAAGCACATAACAAAGACAGAGAACAGACATAGAACCTACCTTACATAATGAGACTCTGTACAGATACACAGACAGACACACATACACACATACTCTCTCATATGCATGCACACACACGCAGAGACCCTCACATGCACTGACACACAGACTCTCTGACACACATGCAGACACACACACACACACACACACACACACACACACTCACACACACACACACACGTTGCTATGGGTAAACACATCTGTTAAATAAATACATATAAGGGTCAGGTAATTCCTGATTCCAGGACAGCGCTGGGCATGAGGGCTGATTCCAGGACAGCGCTGGGCATGAGGGCTGATTCAGGACAGCGCTGGGCATGAGGGCTTACTCACGGGGTTACATCGCACCTCAACCATCTCGCAAAATCAATTTTTTGTCTCCGATGCTGTTGTATGTTTGTTTGGACAGATAGTATGGGCATGCAAATAACGAGGAACGATGATCATGTCCTTGCTCTGTGTAATTAAAGCCTTTTTTTTTAATCAGACAGATTTGGATTATTTGTCACGCCAAATGGGTCGCATGAAAAGCGCGCCTTCTTTTATGAGTGATACAAATAAGTTTGGTGAAGAAACGTTTGTGTTTTTTCAGTACAGAAACAGTAGTAATGTTGTCACTTTGCAAAAACCATGAGAAGATGGATCAAATGTCAGAAGAACTTGTCATACTTACCGGGGTTTCTCAGTTTCCTGTTGCGACAGACAGCGATAATAACGAGAAGATTCCCCAGGACATCCACTACCGTGGTGAAGATCAGCACGCTGGCCAGCGCCGCTACAGCCCACGCGGGGCGCGCACTCGAACCCAGCGCGCGTCCAACATGTCCCAGTTCCGTGCGGTTCTTCAGAAACGGGATGTTTTCTGGCATGCCGGAGTCAAGTTCATGTGTAAACTTCTCCT